>NC_141035.1:50855000-50867500 GCF_052040795.2 Danio rerio
TTTTTTTACTAAGCGGAAATTCAAACCGTTTCCCTGATGACGTTTGACGGTCGCCAAATCAGTGAAATAAATGACCGAATTATCAAATAAAACCTGCCATGAGTATAACCGCATTCACCATCGGGAGGCGCTATAATCACTCTCGTAGGAGAATTTTGCTTTCACCATCCAAAATAAATAAAGTTATTTAACATGTGCGTTCGATAGCTCCGCCCCTTCCGCTACGTAAGCAAACCTGCGGTGGTTGAGTGCGTGAAGTGTCCATCATTCCACACTTCATTTTAGCGGCTGAATGAGTGCATCATCCGGGTAATTGAAGTGCTCTTATTATTTTTAGTGTTTTCAGTGTGAACGCACTACTTACACTATTTATACTACAAAATGGCGTAGAATAGTGCATAAGTATGCGATTTGGGACGCAGCTCAAGTCTGCATCGTTGCGTCCTCGATATCAAGAACACATCCGGGAAGTTTCACGCGTCCTCCGTACTTGCGGTCTTGAGTATTGGAACTGAACTTGGGCAGCTGTTGATGACGTTGCACGAGAACACGAGGACGCGAGACCGCTGAAGAACGCATATTGAGAAACAGCCACTGTGACTCAAAATGTGAAAATTACTGTTACGCTGCTCTGAAAATAACAACAAATCACACTAAACAGGTGTTGAGCCTTATCGTGCCGGGTGTATGATAGTGGCCCTGTATCACTATTACACACACACCACTTAAACTCAAAAAAGTGAAAGTCTTTAAAAACATTCTTAATTCAGTCAGCAGGTTTACCTCAAGCTGTTGCTCTGCTACGACAGCAGATAAAGTGAAGAGGAAGGTAGAGCGCAGGTAAAGAGTGTGTGTGTGTGTGTGTGTGTGTGTGTTTACGCTGCTGTAAGGAGCCCTGCAGCACCGCTGACAAAGCACAACGTTTCAGATCAATTATGAATCCGCACTAAAACACATTTTATAACGCAACAGCACGTGAAATTGAGCTACTGTAGCGCAAGTGTGTGCATGTGTGTGTGTGTGTGTGTTTATGCGCCTACTATTACCCGTCTTCTGTAATACTGAGAGAAATGCAGTTTACTTAAATGTGGATATGTTTATTTGGCTAGCTCACATGGTTATTCTTCATTAATCTGATTTGGTAATCAATCAAAGTCAATTTAATGAGGGTTTCCATAGCAACAGTGCATATATTAATGTTCTTAGCCACGCCCCTCTTACTGTTAGTTTGCTATGAGGGAATGATGCGCTGAAGAAAGCTCCACCCACTATTCAAAATTGCTGCTGCGTCATAATCTGCATACCATCCATCCTAAATAATATTTACAATTAGCATGTCCCAAACTGTAGAAGATTAAAAAGACTATTCTTTTAGTACTCCATCAGCTAATGTTACTCACAATGGGTCATAGTCAGGCGTTTTGCAAGTGAATTCATTAATTCATTAATTTTTTGCTTTATTTATTTTGTTTTAAATAAATAATTAATTTTATTTTAATTTTATTAATTTATTTATTAAATGATACTTTAAAAATCATGATAATCTATTTATATTTTTATTTATTTATTTATTTATTTAGTTTTATTTACTTATTTCTTTATTTTTATTGCTTTATTTCTTTATAAAATAGGACTTTTAAAAAGTCATAATAATGTATTTAGCTTTTTTTATTCTTTTATAAAATAATATTTTTTAAAAATCATATTAATTAATTCATTTATTTATTAATAAAGTTTTATTTACTTATTTTTATATTTAATATTTATTTATCTATAAAATTATATTTTTAAACAGAGCAATTTATTTATGTTATAATTAATTAATTTATTTAGTAATTTTTATTTAATCATTTATTTTATTTTGATTATTTATTTTTTATTTTTTTTTTATAAAATAATACTTAAAAATCATAACAATTTATTTACTCCATGTATTTATTAATTTTAAATTAATTGTTTATTTTATTTTTACTTGTTTATAAAATAAAAATTTTCAATTTATAATAAATTATTTACTTTTTATTTATTAATTTATTTAGTTTTATTTAATTATTTCTTAGATTTTTATTTTAACTTAATAATTTATTTATTTCTAAAACAATACTTTTACAAATCACAATAATTTATTTACTTTTTGTTTAGTTAGTTGGTTAAATTTAATCATTCATTTTATTTTATTATTATTTTTTGATTAATAATTTAATAATTACATTTTATTCATAATAATTCATTTAATTTTTATAATTTTTTTGTTTCATTTAATTTTTTGCCCAGTGCGCTTGCGGTTTTTAAGAAACTTATTTGGTGCATCAATCTTGTCATTGCTAATATTCGCACTCATCAACTATTTGCTTCGTACTGTTTTTATTTTTTCTGCTTACATTCTTTGGGTGATTTAAAGACACAAATGTTTCGGCACAATGCCTTCCTCCATTCAACTTTTAAAATTATAATTCAATATTTCTTTATTTATAAAATAACATTTTTTAAAAAATCATAATTTATAAACTTTTTATTTATTTATTTAAATATTTTTGTTGTTAGTGAATTATTTGTTTATTTATTTAACTGGGAAAGGGTGAATATTTTTGTGTATAGATGATTATAATGCAACTTTTCTTTTCTTTTCTTTTCTTTCAAAACCAATAAAGAGAATGTTCAAAAAAGAAATAAAGTATTGGAGCAAATAAAGCTCTTTTATCAGTGTAATCCTACTTCAATACGTCTAAACAAGTTTCCAGGCCTCCAGATGTGGATAAATCCTCAGGCAGCAGTGCATGATGGGAGATTATTAGTGCACTGATCTCAATGTGCGGTTTTATTACCCACAAGGCCTTTAGGAGGTCAAGTACTGTTATTTTAGCATTTTAAATGATCCAGAAGAGTAAAATCAGGGGCACGGCGAGACCTTTAACATTTAAACACCACAGCGCTTCAGGAATCCTGCAGCTTAAACCATATTAACTGCAGATCTGATGAAAATACTTCACTTTACTGCAAGCATACAAATAAATAAATAAATGAATGCGTTATTAAAAGTTATTCTAGTGTAATCCATTTACACTCACCGGCCACTTTATTAGGTACACCTCACCAGTACCATGTTGGACCCCTTTTGCTTTCAGAACTGCCTCAATCTTTCATGGCAGAGATTCAACAAGCTGCTGGAAATATTCCTCAGAGATTTTGCTCCATATTGTCATGATAGCATCACACAGTTGCTGCAGATTTGTCGGCTGCACATCCATGATGCCAATCTCCCGTTCCACCACATCCCAAAGCTGCTCTATTGGATTGAGCTCTGGTGACTGTGGAGGCCATTTGAGTACAGTGAACTCATCGTCATGTTCAAGAAACCAGTCTGAGATGATTGAGCTTTATGACATGCTGCGTTATCCTGCTGGAAGTAGCCATCAGAAGATGGAGACACTGTGCTCATAAAGGGATGGACATGGTCAGCAGCAATACTCAGGTAGGCTGTGGCGTTGATGCTCAATTGGTACTAATGGACCCAAAGAAAATCTCCCCCACACCATTACACCACCACCACCAGCCTGAACCGCTGATACAAGGCAGGATGATCCATGCTTTCATGTTGTTGAGGCCAAATTGTGAGCCGAGCATCCGAATGTGTCAGCAGAAATGGAGACTCATCAGAGCAGCAACGTTTCTCCAATCTTCTATTGTCCAGTTTTGGTGAGTCTGTGTGAATTGTAGCCTCAGTTTCCTGTTCTTAGCTGACAGGAGCGGCACCCGGTGTGCTCTTCTGCTGCTGTAGCCCATCCGCCTCAAGGTTGGACGTGTTGTGTGTTCAGAGATGCTCTTCTGCAGAGCTCGGTTGTAACGAGTGCTTATTTGAGTTACTGTTGCTTTTCTATCAGCTGGAACCAGTCTGGCCATTCTCCTCTGACCTCTGGCCTCATCAACAAGGCATTTGCGCCCACAGAACTGCCGCTCACTGGAGATTTCCTCTCTGTCGGAGCATTCTCTGTAAACCCTAGAGATGGTTGTGCGTGAAATTCCCAGTAGATCAGCAGTTTCTGAAATACTCAGAGCAGCTCGTCTGGCAGCAACAACCATGCCAGTACTTTGCGTTAACGAGCAGTTGGACAGGTGTACCTAATAAAGTGGCCAGTTTGGGTATATATCTATATCTATACTTCTTTAAATATTTCCCAAATGATGTTGAACAGATTCAGGAATTGTTCTCAGTGTTTCCTCTAATATTTGTTCTTCTGGAGAAAGTCTAATTTGCTTTATTTCGACTAGAAAAAAGCAGTTTTTAATAGTTTTAAACCCATTTTAGGGACAATATTATTGGCCCCTTCAGCAATATTAGTGTTGGATTGTCTCCAGAACAGACCACTGTTATACATTGATTTGCCTAATTACCCTAACTTTACCCTTATTACCCTAGTTAGGCCTTTAAATGTCACTGTAAGCTGTATAGAAGTGTCTTGAAGAATATCTAGTCTAATATCATTTACTGTCATCATGATGTTATGTTATGCAGTCTAATGGTTCTGCCTTTAACAGCCTGTATTCTCTACATCAGATGCCCGGGGCTGGAGTGGTCATTAAGTTGAAGCAGGTCAGAAAACAAAGCTGATCTGAGAACAGCAGAAACACTTCGCAATTAAAGGCTGCGGGGTTGCCAGATCCCCTCAGTGCAAAATCCCTCATAAAAGGCAGATTAAGAGTGTTTGTGTGAGGGGGAGTCCAGCGGAGGAGAGGAAGAAAGGATGAAAACCAGATGAAGAAGAGAAAGACATGCAGATTACAGCGCTCAGATGAGGAAACACTTGTGTTGGTGTCGCAGCAGCGTGAGGAACACACAGAGCTGAGCCGAGCTGCTGTCTGGCTGACTTCATTAACCTTTACTACTCATTTACAATACACACATCATGACAAATCAAGACCACACACACACACACACACACACACATACACACATACACACATACACACACACACACACACACACACACACACACACACACACACACACACACACACACACACACACAAACACAAACACACGTGTACAACTGTGATCTCTTTTTTCTTTCTCACTTACACACACACACACACACACACACACACACACACACACACACACGTACACCAGGGATGATCTCTTTTAACTTTCTCTCTCACGCACACACACTGATATGCACACACACAAACACACGTGCACCTGTGATCTCCCTTTATCTCACACACACGTATGCATGCAAAAACACATGCACGCGCACACACACACATTCACCCATACACCTGTGATCTCTCTCCCTGTCTTACACACACACACACACATACACACACACACACACACACACTCTCACACATTCATGTGTACACCTGTGATCTCTCTTTTTCTTTTATACACACACACACACACACATGAACGCACGGATGTATGCATGCACACACACAGATATGCACAATCACACACACACTAACTCACATGCAAACACACACTCACATGCACACACAGTCACACACAGACACGCGCACACACACACACACACGCACCTTCTCTTACACACACAAACAAACAAAAATGTACGCGCACACAAACGCAAACATATACACGCACACACACACACACACACACACACACACACACACCCATGTATGTAGGCTCGCACACACACAGATATGCACAATCACACACACACAAACACACACACGCATGTGCACACACACACACACAGAACTGCACGGATGTAGGCACGCACACACACATTTGCACAATCACACACACACACACACACACACACACACACACACACACACACACATATACACGAACCCACGAATGTAAGCATGCACACACACACACACACAAACGCACAAATGTAGGCTCGCACACACACAGATATGTACAATCACACTCACACACACGAACACAAAAACACACAAATGTCGGCTCGCACACACACAGATATGCACAATCGCGCACACACACACACACACACATACACGAACCCACGAATGTAAGCACGCACACACACAGATATGCACATACACTCTCTCTCACACACACACACACACGAACGTAGGCTCGCACACACACAGATATGCACAATCACACTCACACACACACACAAACACAAACACAAAAACACACAAATATAGTCTTGCACATATACAGATATGCACAATCGCGCACACACACACACACACACACATGCACCTTCTCTTACTCACAAAAATGCGCACACACAAACACAAACATATAGGCACGCGCACACACACACACAAACACACACACACACACAAAGGCACACACAAACACATAAGCAGACACACAATCAATCACATGCTCACACACACACACACACACACACAAACACATACACACTCACAATCATTTGCATAAAACACACACACTTACACAGACGCACATAAGCAGACTCAAACTCACTCACACGCACAAACACACACACAATATGCTGGTATTGATGGTTTATGAGGACTCTCCATAGGCGTAATGTATTTTATACAGTGAAACACTCATTAAATGGCTTTTACCCCGACACCAACCCTCACAGCAGACCTGTGCAAACATTCAAGTCTAAAGACCCTGTTAAGAAGCATTTGGAATTACAACGACACAAGACAAGTCCTCATAAACCACCTTAGTGTCACACCCATGGCATTATACACATTTATGTCCTTGTAAACCACCAAAACCAGCACAAACACACACAGAGAGTCGGTGTTTTCCCTTTGTCCTGCAAAATGACCAGCTGAAATGATTGAAATGTGCTCGTGCGTAATTGCTCGGGGAAAATATAAAGCGCTTTTCATCAGAATCACATTTCACATCCACAATCTGTGGTGTACAGCTGCTCCAATCATGTGCAACATTCCTCATAAAACACCTGACAACAGCTCGTATTTATATACCCTAACCAACACAGAAAGATAGACAGAAAACGAGAGAGAGAGAGAGAGAGAGAGAGAGAGAGAGAGAGAGAGCGTGCTAATCACAGTTTCTTGTGCCTACACAACCCACACACTTAGAGGAGAATAACACACACTCGCACACATACACACACGCAAAGCAAACAAGCCTTGTTTACATGTATGTATTCAAATGTTGATTCTGCACAGCGTGAGCTTCAGTTTCAGACTCCTGGTGGGTTCAACTTGAGTGTGTAAACCCTCAACATACAGTGTTTAACATGTGCATAATAAAGAAATACAACAAAAACACTGTAGAACACAGCCGGACCAAAACTACAGCCGCACTGATGATGTCGTTCACACACAACCCACCTGAAGACACGGGAAACTACACTTCAACTACTGACACATTAAACTACAATCAAACTACTGACACGTTAATCTACAACCACAGTACTGACATAGTGAACTACAGCCTGACATCTGACACATTAAACTACAGCCAAACTACTGAAACATTAATCTACAACCACACTACTGACATAGTGAACTACAGCCTGACATCTGACCCATTAAACTACAGCCAAACTACTGACACGTTAATCTACAACCACACTACTGACATAGTGAACTACAGCCTGACATCTGACCCATTAAACTACAGCCAAACTACTGAAACATTAATCTACAACCACACTACTGACATGGTGAACTACAGCCTGACATCTGACCCATTAAACTACAGCCAAACTACTGACACATTAATCTACAACCACACTACTGACATAGTGAACTACAGCCTGACATCTGACCCATTAAACTACAGCCAAACTACTGAAACATTAATCTACAACCACAGTACTGACATAGTGAACTACAGCCTGACATCTGACCCATTAAACTACAGCCAAACTACTGACACGTTACTCTAAAACCACAGTACTGACATAGTGAACTACAGCCTGACATCTGACCAATTAAACTATAGCCAAACTACTGACACATTAATCTACAACCACACTACTGACATGGTAAACTACAACCTGACGTCTGACACATTAAACTACAGTCAAACTACTGACACGTTAATCTACAACCACAGTACTGACATGGTAAACTACAGCCTGACGTCTGACCCATTAAACTACAGCCAAACTACTGACACGTTAATCTACAACCACAGTACTGACATAGTGAACTACAGCCTGACGTCTGACCCATTAAACTACAGCCAAACTACTGACACATTAATCTACAACCACAGTACTGACATGGTGAACTACAGCCTGACGTCTGACCCATTAAACTACAGCCAAACTACTGACACGTTAATCTACAAACACACTACTGACATAGTGAACTACAGCCTGATGTCTGACCCATTAAACTATAGCCAAACTACTGACACGTTAATCTAAAACCACAGTACTGACATGGTAAACTACAGCCCGACGTCTGACCCATTAAACTACAGCCAAACTACTGACACGTTAATCTACAAACACACTACTGACATAGTGAACTACAGCCTGACGTCTGACCCATTAAACTACAGCCAAACTACTGACACATTAATCTACAACCACAGTACTGACATGGTGAACTACAGCCTGACATCTGACCCATTAAACTACAGCCAAACTACTGACACATTAATCTACAACCACACTACTGACATAGTGAACTACAGCCTGACGTCTGACCCATTAAACTACAGCCAAACTACTGACACGTTAATCTACAACCACAGTACTGACATAGTGAACTACAGCCTGACGTCTCACCCATTAAACTACAGCCAAACTACTGACACATTAATCTACAACCACACTACTGACATGGTAAACTACAGCCTGACGTCTGACCCATTAAACTACAGCCAAACTACTGACACGTTAATCTACAAACACACTACTGACATAGTTAACTACAGCCTGACGTCTGACCCATTAAACTACAGCCAAACTACTGACACGTTAATCTACAAACACAGTACTGACATAGTGAACTACAGCCTGACATCTGACCCATTAAACTACAGTCAAACTACTGACACATTAATCTACAACCACAGTACTGACATAGTGAACTACAGCCTGACATCTGACCCATTAAACTACAGCCAAACTACTGACACATTAATCTACAACCACAGTACTGACATAGTGAACTACAGCCTGACGTCTGACCCATTAAACTACAGCCAAACTACTGACACGTTAATCTACAACCACACTACTGACATAGTGAACTACAACCTGACGTCTGACACATTATTCTACGACCACATTACTAACAGAGTAAATTACAGCCTGACGTCTGACCCATTAAACTACATTCAAAGTACTGACATATTATTCTACAAACACACTACTGACTTGGTAAACTACAGCCGGAAGTCTGACCCATTAAACTATAGCTAAACTACTAACATGCTATAAACTATAGTCTGACCTCACAGACATTAAACTACAGCCAAACTTAGAAGAGAATAACACGCACACGAACACACACACACACACACACACACACACACACACACACACACACACACACAGACACACACAAATCAAACAGGCCTTGTTTACATGTATGTATTCACGTGTTGATTCTGCACAGTCTGAGCCTTAGCCTCAGACTTAACTTGAGTGTGTAAACTAACAACCGAAAGTGTTTTTAACACAGGTACAATACAGAAATACAACAAAAGCACCGTAAGCTTCTTATGCATTAGCATGTGTTTTCCGCTTTCATGGTGTAGTTTGACTTGTAGTGGAGTTTGGTGGTTGTTTGCTGCAGCTGGTTGGTGTTCAGCGGTTCTGGTTGTTATTCCAACAGCGCTGCCTCCCCAGTCGCCATAGAAACACTGGAGACACATGCACTGTAGAATACAGCCAGACCAAACTACAGCCGAACTGATGATGTCATTCACACACAGCCCAACTGAAGACAGGAAAGCTACACTTCAACTACTAAAACATTTAACTTGCAGCTGAGCTACTGACTCTATTTAAAACTTAACTACAGCCTGGATACTGACATGATAAACTACAAGTTAACTACTGACATGGTAAACTGCAGCCTAAGGACTGACATGGTAAACTACAACCGAAACTACATGGTACATGGTAAACTACAACTGCCATGGTAAACAACAGTCTGACTACTGACGTGGTAAACTACAGTCTGACTACTGACATGGTAAACAACAGTCTGACTACTGACATGGTAAACAACAGTCTGACTACTGACGTGATAAACTACAGTCAGACTACTGATGTGGTAAACTACAGCCTGACTACTACCATGGTAAACTACAGTCTTACTACTGCCATGGTAAACAACAGTCTTACTACTGACGTGGTAAACTACAGTCTGACTACTGCCATGGTAAACTACAGTTTGACTACTGCCATGGTAAACTACAGCCTGACTACTGACATGGTAAACTACAGTCAGACTACTGATGTGGTAAACTACAGTTTGACTACTGCCATGGTAAACTAAAGTCTGACTACTGCCATGGTAAACTACAGTCTGACTACTGCCATGGTAAACTACAGTCAGACTACTGCCATGGTAAACTACAGTCAGACTACTGCCATGGTAAACTACAGTCTGACTACTGCCATGGTAAACTACAGTCAGACTACTGCCATGGTAAACTAAAGTCTGACTACTGCCATGGTAAACAACAGTCTTACTACTGACGTGGTAAACTACAGTTTGACTACTGCCATGGTAAACTAAAGTCTGACTACTGCCATGGTAAACTAAAGTCTGACTACTGCCATGGTAAACTAAAGTCAGACTACTGCCATGGTAAACTATAGTCTGACTACTACCATGGTAAACTATAGTCTGACTACTGCCATGGTAAACTAAAGTCTGACTACTGCCATGGTAAACTACAGTCAGACTACTGCCATGGTAAACTAAAGTCTGACTACTGCCATGGAAAACTAAAGTCTGACTACTGCCATGGTAAACAACAGTCTTACTACTGACGTGGTAAACTACAGTTTGACTACTGCCATGGTAAACTAAAGTCTGACTACTGCCATGGTAAACTAAAGTCTGACTACTGCCATGGTAAACTACAGCCTGACTACTGACATGGTAAACTAAAGTCTGACTACTGCCATGGTAAACTACAGTCAGACTACTGACGTGGTAAACTACAGTTTGACTACTGCCATGGTAAACTAAAGTCTGACTACTGCCATGGTAAACTAAAGTCTGACTACTGCCATGGTAAACTAAAGTCAGACTACTGCCATGGTAAACTATAGTCTGACTACTACCATGGTAAACTATAGTCTGACTACTGCCATGGTAAACTAAAGTCTGACTACTGCCATGGTAAACTAAAGTCTGACTACTGACATGGTAAACTAAAGTCTGACTACTGCCATGGTAAACTATAGTCTGACTACTGCCATGGTAAACTATAGTCTGACTACTGCCATGGTAAACTAAAGTCTGACTACTGCCATGGTAAACTAAAGTCTGACTACTGACATGGTAAACTAAAGTCTGACTACTGACATGGTAAACTAAAGTCTGACTACTGCCATGGTAAACTAAAGTCTGACTACTGACATGGTAAACTAAAGTCTGACTACTGACATGGTAAACTAAAGTCTGACTACTGCCATGGTAAACTACAGTTTGACTACTGCCATGGTAAACTATAGTCTGACTACTGCCATGGTAAACTATAGTCTGACTACTGCCATGGTAAACTACAGTCAGACTACTGACGTGGTAAACTACAGTTTGACTACTGCCATGGTAAACTAAAGTCTGACTACTGCCATGGTAAACTAAAGTCTGACTACTGCCATGGTAAACTAAAGTCTGACTACTGACATGGTAAACTAAAGTCTGACTACTGCCATGGTAAACTATAGTCTGACTACTGCCATGGTAAACTAAAGTCTGACTACTGACATGGTAAACTAAAGTCAGACTACTGACTTGTTAAACTACAACTACACTTCAATGCAACTTAAATGCTTAAATGCAAGTCAAGTTAAATGCAGAACTACAGTCGCACTACTGATGTCATTAACATACAGCTGACCACTGATGCTGTTGAACCATGACCATAATTCTGATTACATTGAACTACCACAATATCATAAGCAATTTTAACATTATTTGTTTAGTTTATTGATTAATATAGGATACTAACAATGAAAAGTTTGACCAAAGTGTTGTACAAAAACATTAAATACTTAAAACAACTAACATGTAAAAAAACTTTTTTAATAGTAATGATAGAATATTATATTATATAATAGTATATTATTGTAGTTCTTACATTGAATTTTACACTGTAAATATTATTTTCTGATGTCCTCTACACATTAAGCTTAAGTTATGCGCAGACAAACTAATATAACACTACTGGAATGAAAGCCGGAGAGCTTGACTCAAACCAATTTTGGATTAAGATCAGCAAGAAACCGAGATTATAAAGCACGGAGCGTTTGTCCATCTGTCTCACTCAGTCACTAATACACACAATCACAGCACACTGCCCAGTGTACAGAGTTTCTACAATCCTATGAGTACAGAAG
>NC_141035.1:50872500-50890000 GCF_052040795.2 Danio rerio
ACAGACTCACTCATACATACACATATGCACAAATATACAGACACAAACACACACACGCGCACTCATATGCACACACATATGAATACACAGAAATAACCATGCATATACACAAACACATAAAAACACAAATGCACACACAAAAAAACACAAACATATACACACTCACATACACAAACATAAATACACACACATATACACAAACATACTAAAAATTACACACGTACACACACATAAAAACAAATACACACACACACAAACACAATTAAACACACACATATACACACTCACATACACAAACATAAATACACACACATATACACAAACATACTAAAAATTACACACGTACATACACATAAAAACAAATACACACACACAAACACAATTAAACACACACATATACACACTCACATACACAAACATAAATACACACACATATACACAAACATACTAAAAATTACACACGTACACACACATAAAAACAAATACACACACACACAAACACAATTAAACACACACATATACACACTCACATACACAAACATAAATACACACACATATACACAAACATACTAAAAATTACACACGTACACACACATAAAAACAAATACACACACACAAACACAATTAAACACACACATATACACACTCACATACACAAACATAAATACACACACATATACACAAACATACTAAAAATTACACACGTACACACACATAAAAACAAATACACACACACAAACACAATTAAACACACACATATACACACTCACATACACAAACATAAATACACACACATATACACAAACATACTAAAAATTACACACGTACACACACATAAAAACAAATACACACACACAAACACAATTAAACACACACATATACACACTCACATACACAAACATAAATACACACACATATACACAAACATACTAAAAATTACACACATACACACACATAAAAACAAATACACACACACAAACACAATTAAACACACACATATACACACTCACATACACAAACATAAATACACACACATATACACAAACATACTAAAAATTACACACGTACACACACATAAAAACAAATACACACACACAAACACAATTAAACACACACATATACACACTCACATACACAAACATAAATACACACACATATACACAAACATACTAAAAATTACACACGTACACACACATAAAAACAAATACACACACACAAACACAATTAAACACACACATATACACACTCACATACACAAACATAAATACACACACATATACACAAACATACTAAAAATTACACACGTACACACACATAAAAACAAATACACACACACAAACACAATTAAACACACACATATACACACTCACATACACAAACATAAATACACACACATATACACAAACATACTAAAAATTACACACGTACACACACATAAAAACAAATACACACACACAAACACAATTAAACACACACATATACACACTCACATACACAAACATAAATACACACACATATACACAAACATACTAAAAATTACACACGTACACACACATAAAAACAAATACACACACACAAACACAATTAAACACACACATATACACACTCACATACACAAACATAAATACACACACATATACACAAACATACTAAAAATTACACACGTACACACACATAAAAACAAATACACACACACAAATACAATTAAACACACACATATACACACTCACAGACACAAACATAAATACACACACATATACACAAACATACTAAAAATTACACACGTACACACACATAAAAACAAATACACACACACAAACACAATTAAACACACACATATACACACTCACATACACAAACATAAATACACACATATACACAAACATACTAAAAATTACACACATACACACACATAAAAACAAATACACACACACAAACACAATTAAACACACACATATACACACTCACAGACACAAATACACACACACACACACACACATACTTAAACATTTAGACACACAATCACTCACATGCACAAATACACTCACACATATACACAAACACACACACACACACACTCTCAAACACACACACTCTCAAACACACACACACACATTCACACACACACACACACACACACACACACACACACACACACACACACACACACACACACACACACACACACACATACACAAATAGTTACACAGTCTCACTCAAACACACAACACAAATACATTAAAAAACACAGACACACACACAAACACACACTCACACACAGACAGACATTCACACACACTCATACACAAGCTGACACACTAACATACAGACACTTGCACACATAAATGTGCACGCACGCACATACAAGGATACATACACCCAAACACACACACACACACACACACGCACACGACAAAAAGACTACATCATCATCCTCTTCATCATCAATCACAAAAATAACACCACAACCAACAAAACCTCCAAGGACAGTGCGCGCGCGATCGTGTGTGTGTGTGTGTGTGTGTGTGTGCGTGTGTGTGTGTGTGTGTGTGTGTGTGTGTGTGTGTGTGTGTGTGTGTGTGTGTGTGTGTGTGTGAAAGGTCATTACTAGCTTCATCGACTTTTTGCTTTTAAGCTAATTGGAAGGGCACACACACACACACACACACACACACATACACACACACACACTCAGACAGTACAGTTTATCTCTAAAGACTGATGTTCAGCTCTGCAAGAAAAACACAGCTGAGAAAACATCTTCTCTATATCTGCTGGGATAATGGATGACCTGTGTGTGTGTGTGTGTGTGTGTGTGTGTGTGTGTGTGTGTGTGTGTTCTTAGGGCAAAAAATGACCTTGGCTTATTCTTACAGATGAAACTACTACATTATTATCTGGCAAACACACACACATATGCACACACACACACACATGCGCGCACACATGCACACAATCACGCACACACAGACGCACACACATACAGACAAACACACACACAGTGTAGTTCCAGTCTAAAGAGTGTGCATTACTAAGTAGCAGTGCAGCAGTGTGTCCACATGTTTAATTCAGCTCATCACCTGTGCGTCCCTGTAAAGCTCTGTCAAATCTAAGAGCAGTTTCTGACTGGAAGCGGCTGCTGCACTTCATTGTTTCAGTGCACTTAATTTCTTTTTTCAGTGCGGAGAGAAGCGTCTCTGATAGCTTCATCACACACAGATGGTGCACTAAGAGAAATCTGCCAAATCACCATGCTTTTTTGGAAATGCACCACAGCAGTATTTCAGCTGAAGCGTGTTAATATCACACTGCATAAACATGCTGCATATGAACATCAAGATACCGCATAAAGGCAAGAGTGGGGCTTACAGATGACAAATTAAAAGTGCAGGTACACTCTAAAGTTGTGCCGTTGCAGACATGACTGAGCTTTAGAATTTAATATACACTCACTGGCCACTTTATTAGGTACACCTCACTAGTACCAGGTCGGACCTTTTTTGCCTTCAGATCTGCCTTAATCCTTCAGGGCAGAGATTCAACAAGCTACTGGAAATATTCCTCAGAGATTTTGCTCCATATTGTCATGATAGCATCACACAGTTGCTGCAGATTTGTCGGCTGCACGTCCATGATGCCAATCTCCCGTTCCACCACATCCCAAAGGTGCTTAATTGGATTGAGCTCTGGTGACCGTGGAGGCCATTTGAGTACAGTGAACTCATTGTCATGTCTCTTAAAGTGCAGCAGATTGTCTTGATTATGTCTACATGCCTAAATGCATTGTGTTGCTGCCATGTGATTGACTAATTAGAAATTTGTATCAACAAGCAGATGAATGAGTGTACCTAATAAAGTGGCCGGTGAGTGTATTTAAACACTCTTTTAAGCATATCGGTAAATGCATGTAGTGTGTCATACATAGATACAGCATTTCATCCAATTTGCCGTTTGAAGCACTAAAAAGTTAATCAAAGTGGTAAGTATAAATACAGTATATAATGTATATATACAAATAATATGTATATTTTATTGTAAACGGCATATTTCAGCAATAAAATGAATGAAAACAGAAATGAAAATCATTTATTTTCAATATTAGTGCATCACTGTGTGTTCTTAGTTTAATCAGTTGCTATTTGATAATAAGACCATGGAATGTAGTTTTTGACCAATCAGAAGCAAGTAATCCAGACAGCCGTGTAATTAGGTGTTATAGAAGCATGCAAGTGATACGCTCCACCATAATATAGTCTCCATTTTTTTCCAATCACTTTAAAAACTCCAGATGTCCAATGAGGCCGAAAGACAAAGAGAGAAGATCAACAGATGGTGTGTTTGTGAGGTCGGCAGTATCTCATTCTGGCATCTGGAAAACGCTGCGATATAAATCCCGCTGAAGTATTTCTGCCGGGGATCAGAGAGGAAACGTCACACCGGCAAACCGTAAATTACCAGGTTAAAGTGTGCTCGCTCTGGAGCTGATCTGCTGGAAAACTGCCTGAACAAAGAAACCAGAGTCGCACTGCAAACATCCAGCCGACCAATCACACCAGAAACACTGTCTAGCACTGTGTGTTATAGCATAATACTGTAGCTGTAGAAACCTAGAGCACTGGGTCCTTTGTTTATACTACTCTAGTTGTTGTGTTACCATAGTGACCATAGAATCACTTTACTATACTTGTTGTCCTGCTAGGGGGGAAAGTTAAGATGATCCGTGACATCATCCTGTCCTAGAACCACCCTCTACCTGCACCCGACACCCCTCTCTTCACTTTAATCTGCGATTCCCCCCGTCGCTTGTCAAGGGGCCTGTGGTGGCCAGCAGCACCCCGACCATAGCAATCATAGAATCATCACAACGGATCAATTACTAAAGTTTTTGTGTTACCATAGCGACCAAAGAATCACCACAACAGATCAATTACTATAGTTGTTGTGTTGCCATAGCAACCAAAGAATCACCACAATAGATCAATTACTCTAGTTGTTGTTTTACCATAGCGACCAAAGAATCACCACAACAGATCAATTACTATAGTTGTTGTGTTACCATAGCGACCATAGAATCGCCACAACAGATCAATTACTATAGTTGTTGTGTTACCATAGCGACCAAAGAATCGCCACAATAGATCAATTACTATAGTTGTTGTGTTACCATAGCGACCATAGAATCGCCACAATAGATCAATTACTATAGTTGTTATGTTACCATAGCGACCAAAGAATCGCCACAACAGATCAATTACTCTAGTTGTTGTTTTACCATAACGACCATAGAATCGCCACAACAGATCAATTACTATAGTTGTTGTGTTACCATAGCGACCAAAGAATCACCACAATAGATCAAATACTATAGTTGTTGTGTTACCATAGCGACCATAGAATCGCCACAACAGATCAATTACTATAGTTGTTGTGTTACCATAGCGACCAAAGAATCACCACAATAGATCAATAACTATAGTTGTTGTGTTACTATAGCGACCATAGAATCGCCACAACAGATCAATTACTATAGTTGTTGTGTTACCATAGCAACCAAAAAATCGCCACAACAAATTTATTACTATAGTTTTTGTGTTACCGTAGCAACCAAAGAATCGCCACAACAGATTTATTACTATAGTTGTTTTGTTACCATAGCGACCATAAAATCACCACAACAAATATATCACTATAGTTGTTGTGTTACCATAGCGACCATAGAATCGCCACAACAGATTTATTATTATAATTGTTGTGTTAGTATAGCAACTGTAGAATCACCAAAACAGATGAGTTACTATATTTATTATGTTGTCATAGCGACTATAGAATCACCACAACAGATGAGTTATTATACTTGCAGTGGTACAATAGCAATGGTAGAATCGCCAAAAAAAAAACAGATTAATTACTACCTTTATTGTTTTACCATAGCAACCATAGAATCACCAAAAGAGAATAATTACTATATTTATTTTGTTACCACAGCAACTATAAAATCACCACAAAAGATTAATTACTATATTTTTTGTGTTGCCTCAGCAACTATAAAATCACCACAACATATTTGTTGTTACCATAGCAACCATAGAATCACACAGAACATATTAACTACTATATTTGTTGTGTTACCTTCGTAACTATAGAATCACCACAACAGATCAATTACTACACATGCTGCGTTACCATAGCAGCTATATAAACAACCAGCAAACCAACAGGCCAACGAGAAACACTGTCTTTTCCTTTTGTTTCGCAGTTAATCAGTTAAACGAAATCCCATCTGTTCTGCGGGATCACAAATGAGGAAATCTAATTGAAAGTTTTTACTCGTGTGATGAAAAACGGATGCTCGGTTGAAAGCCTAAAAGACACGAGACACTTTTGTCATCGTTTCTACAGTTGAAGCTGATGTTGGCTTTTTCATTTAGCAGATGCTTTTATCCAAATGAGAAGCACAACAAAAAGCCATTCGTCAGAAATGAATGATTCACATGAAAGAGCAGAATTCAGCCAACAGCTGAACCAGAGCCACCTGTTTAAGCGATACACTGGAGAATCTGTGTGAATACAGCAGTATAATAATATAGTAATATAGTAATAATATAGTAGACTGTGGTGTATTTAATATAATAAACCCAATTAATATAATAAAGCCTTATATAATTTTCACCCTTGTGGAAAACTTGAGTATTGGGTCATTTGTTTATATCAGTATAGTTGTGTTACCATAGCAACTATAGAATTACGACAACAGATTAATCACTACAATTGTTGTGTTACCATAGCACCCATAGAATTACCACAACAGATTAATTACTGTACTTGCATTACCATGTTTAATTACTCAATTTTCAATATTCAATTACTATCAGTTGCGTTTCGATAACTTGTACAATAATGTTACTACAAAATTACCATTACAGATTAACTACTATAGTTGATCTGTTACTATAGCAACTATGAATTACTATAGTTGTTGCCTTATCATTGCAACTACAAAATTACCTCATCAGATTATTGACTGTTGCTGTTGTGTTACCATAACAACTACATAATTACTAGAACAGGTTTAAAAATGCCACAACATATTAATTCTTATAGTTCTTGTGTTACCGTAGCAACTATAAAATTACCACAACAGGTCAATTAATATAGTTGTTCTGTTACTATAGCAACTATAGATCTACTACAGCAGATTGATTACTATTGTTGTTGCGTGACCATAGCAGCTATAAAATTACCACAACAAATTACTATAGTTGTTGTGCTACCATAGCAACAATAGAATCACCACAACATATTAACTTCTATAAATAGAATTATCACAACAGATTAATTAATATAGTTATTCTGTTACCATAGCAACTATAGAATTACCACAACAGATCAATCAATATAGTTGCTGCGTTACCATAGCAACTATAAAATTACCACAACAAATGAATCGCTATAGTTGCTTTGCTACCATAGCAACCATAGAATCACTACAACAGATCAATAATGTATTTATTGTTACCATAGCAAATATCGAATCACTGCAACAGATCAATTACTGAATCAATTGTTACCATAGCAACTATAATCGTCACAAGATATTAATTATTATAGTGTTGTGTCACCATAGCAACTATAGAATCACCAAAATAGATTAATTGCTATATTAACTGTGTTACCATAGCAACTATAGAACCACCACAACAGATTAATTACTATATTAAGTGTGTTACCATAGCAACTATAAAATCACAACAACATAATAATTATATATTTGTTGTTTTACTATAGCAACTATAGAACCGCCACGACAGATTCATTATTATACTTGTTGTGTTACCATAGCAACCATAGAATCACTATAACGGATTAATTATTGTATTTATTGTTACTATAGCAACTATAAAAAATACCACAACAGATTGATTACTATAGTTGTGTTACCATAGTAACTGTAGAATCGCCACAACAGATCATTTTCTATAAATAGAATTATCACTGCAGAATAATTCAAGTGCTTTACATTATGGGTCATAAACACACTGCCATATATACTAGATTACACTAATATTTTCTCCTAAGCGCGTGAAAAATACAGGTTTGTGACTGAAGGACGAGGACGAGTTTATTCTCTGGATCAGAAAACCCAATGTCTGTCCAAGATTCCCTCATGTTGTCCAGTGGAATGACAGAAACTCAATCCTCCAGCAGGATCAGTTGTTTTTTCAGCTCAGCTCTTTGTTTTTGCGTCTGCTTTTGCAGTCTTCAAGCGAACGCCATTACAGTTCGTCAGGAAGACTGATG
Source organism: Danio rerio (assembly GCF_052040795.2). NCBI lineage: Eukaryota > Metazoa > Chordata > Actinopteri > Cypriniformes > Danionidae > Danio > Danio rerio. Next base: position 50,880,799 of record NC_141035.1, read on the forward strand.
ACGCTCAGTGAAATGAAACAAACGCTGCTGATGCTGTAGATTCTCTGTGGAGGTGATTCATCTGGAAATATCTCTGATTAAATGTCACTGTTAGCAGACAGATGTGTGTTTGACTCAAATGATGTCTGAAGGGAGACTGAACAAATCAGAGGATCAGCCCCGCCCACAGGCAGACCAACAGCCAATTAGAAATGCTCTCTTACTCTCAATCAATTACAGCTGACAGTCAGCTTTAAACACTTTTCTCTGACTGTGATTCAGTCGATCACATCCACACTTACAGATTTTGAGTGCCTTTATTTCTGTGTATGCGTGCATGTACAGAGCATGCAGAGAGTATTGATGGCGCTTCACTTTCTCTACATTTGTTTATGTTACAGCCTTATTAAAAAACGGATTAAATTAATTGATTTCCTCAACATTCTACACACAATCCCCCATTATGACAATGTGAAAACAGAGTTTTAGAAATTGTTGCAAATTTATTAAGAGTAAAAAGCTGTAAGATCACATGTACATCAGTATTCTCAGGCTTTGGCGTGAAGCTCTAACTTGAGCTCAGGTTCATTCTGTCTCCACTGATCATTCTGGAGATGTTTCAGCAGCTTCACTGGAGTTCACCTGTGCTCAATTCAGCTGATGGACATTATCTGATCACGCTACACCTGTCTATATAAGGGCCCAGGGTTGACTGTGTATGTCAAAGCACAAACCAAGCATGAGGACAAAGGAACTGTCAGTAGACCTCCGAGACAGGATTGTCTCCAGGCACAAGGCTGGGGAAGCTTACAGAAACATTTCTGCTGCTCTGAAACTCCAGTGAGCTCAGCGGCCTCCATCATCCGTAAGTGGAAGATGTTTAACCAGCAGGACTCTTCCTAGAGCTGGCCGGCCATCTAAGCTGAGTGATCGGGGGAGAAGAGCCTCAGTCAGGTGATCCCAATGGTCACTCTGTCTGAGCTCCAGCGTTCTTCAGTGGAGAGAGGAGAACCTTACAGAAGGACAACCATCTGTGCAGCAATCCACAAATCAGGCATCTGTATGGTAGAGCGGGCAGACGGAAGACACTCCCCGCCTGGAGTTTACCATCTGAAGGACTCTCAGAGCATCAGAAACTAAACTCTCTGCTCTGATGAGACTCAAACTGAACTGTTTGGAGTGAACGCCAGGCGTTACATGTGGAGAACAGCAGACGGCGCTCATCAGCAGGCTAACAGCATCCCTACAGTGAAGCATGGTGGTGTCGGCATCATGCTGTGGGGATGTGTTTCAGCAGCAGGAGCTGGAAGACTAGTCAGGGTAGAGGGAAAGATGAATGCAGCGATGTACAGAGACATCCTGAATGAAGACCTGCACAAGAGTGCTCTCCACCTCAGACTGGGGCGACGCTTCATCTTCCAGCAGGACAATGACCCAAAGCACACCGCCAGAATATCAATGGAGCGGCACAACAACAACTCGGGGAATGTCATTGAGTGGCCCAGCCAGAGCCCAGACCTTAATCCTATTGAACATCTCTGGAGAGATCTGAAAATGGCTGTACACCATCACAACCCATCTAACCTGATAGAGCTTGAGAGGTGCTGCAAAGAGGAACGGGCCAAAACTCCCAAAGACAGCTGTGCAGAGCTCGAGCATCATATTCAACAAGACTTGAGGCTGTAATCACTGCCAAAGAGCATCAACAGAGTCTTGAGCAAAGCCTGAGAACACTGATGTACATCTGATTTATCAGCTTTGTTATCTTTAATAACTTTGCAACAATTTCTAAAACTCTGTTTTCACATTGTCATTATGGAGGATTGTGTGTAGAATGTTGAGGAAATCAACCAATTAAATCCTTTCTGGAATAAGACATTAACAAATGTATGTGTGTGTGTGTGTGTGTGTGTGTGTGTGTGTGTGTGTGTGTGTGTGTGTGTGTGTGTGTGTGTGTGTGTGTGTGTGTGTGTGTGTGTGTGTGTGTGTGTGTGCCTTTATTTCTCTCTCTCTGTGTGTGTTTCCTCTTTCAGCTCCTGTATTTGTGTGCTTCATCAGCTGATGATTTAGATTCTCCTGGTTTTATTTGCTTGTTTATAGCATGTCACCTGCTGCTGTTTTTGACAGACACACACACAAACACACACACACACACACACACAGTTTCAGTTCAGTTACAGACAGACAGACAGTAATCAGAGAGGAGCGCAGAGAGAACAGTCTGATCATTGATCGCCCCTTTATGATAAAAGCAGATGAGCAGAAAGAAAACACAAGGGGAAACTGATGAACCCATCAGTGTGTGTGTGTGTGTGTGTGTGTGTGTGTGTTATTCCAGGAGTTTTATCAGCCTCTCGCAGGGCTTTGCATTCTTCATAGTTGTCAGAAGAAATAAGCAGAAAGAGTGTGTGTTTGTGTGCAGGTTTATCTGTGTGAGGCTCATGGTGACGTATAAAGTCAGAAATACCTTCACACACACAAACACACACACACACACACACACACACACACACACACACACACAATAAACACCCTCATATAAACACACGCTCTCTCACACTCACAGAAATCTAAACAGAAACACACACACTCAGAGACACACAGATACACACACAGAGACACATAAATGTAGACTCATACATACACACATAAACACAAACGCAAACACACAATAACTCACATGCATGTGTACGCACACACACACATACACAACAACACACATGTACGCACATACATTCACTCACATAAATGCATACACACATACAAACACGCGCACACACACACACACACACAAAAATGTAAAAATTTGCACACAGACAAAAACGCACGCACACACATACACACAAACGTAAAGACTCACACAGACACACACACACATACAGTATGCACACGCAATAACACATATGTATGTATACGCACACACATTCACTCACATGCATGCACACACATTCACACCCACACATTCACAAACACATGCGCGCACACACACACATTTGATGATGGAGCAGAAACAGAAACGAATCCTCCATCCTGGTGTTCAACAGGACACACACATGACAGAAGAGTGTGAAATCAGCCTGACAGCAGATTAACACACATACACACACACAAACACATATGTGTACGCACACACATTTCACTCACATGCACACACACACACACACAAAAGGATGCTGCTCCTCTCAGTTTCCTGTTGATGTCGTTGAGAAAACAATACGAGCTCATCCGCAGACGCTGTTAGGAAATCCTGCTTCACTCTCACTGCTCACACACCTCTGTCACACACACACACACACACACACACACACACACACACACACACACACACACAAAGACAGTCACCATATGTACTTTACAGACTTTTTTTTCTTTCTCTCTCTGTTTCTCTCTCTCTCTCTGTGTCTGATACACACACACACACACACACACACACACACACACACACATCACAGACCTGTAGGTGTGACATTGATTATTCAGATGTATGTGCATATATGACTAAAAGCAGCAGCATCTGCCACCTGTAAATCAGCTGGGGAATTAAGCTAATCAGAGGAATCTGCATAATAATATATGCAGATTTAAATGCAGTTACTGACCCTGTACAATCAGCAGAGCCTCAAATCTGCACCTTCAACCTGATCAACCTCAATATCAGCTACATTAATGGTTCAAGAACTCCATTTCCCACAGTTCCCTGCGTGCCAGGCCTGCAGTGGTGAATCTGCTATTCTCAGTCTGTCTGTGTGTGATTTTACATCCTCCAGCAGTGTGTGTCTCGCTGGGCTGATCTTTCATTCAGTATTGAAAGCGAAATGACATGATATGTAAATAAACTGATGCATATTCAGCAGAGAGATGACCCACTGTCTGAACACACTGAAGACCGGCCGCTACGCATGCAAATACACCAGACGACAGAGAGAGAGAGAGAGAGAGAGATCTGAGTTAGAATCGGCTTCACACACACACCAAAGCCTTGTGCTGTGTTCGGATGTGATTTCTAACGGTTGTAGCTGTGAAATAACTCTAATCATTCTGCGGAGTGATACGAAGCTGTAATGTGCTTTAAACCTGCCAGAACTACTTTAGCTGTGCCTTTATCTGACCATAACCAAACATCTGAGAGTGCTCATCAGCCAATCAGAATCAAGCATTCAGTAGATTAGCAGTTTAAAGTTAGTGTAGTGATATGGAACTGTAATGTGCTCTAAAGCTGCCGGAACTACTTTAGCTCTTCCTTTATCTGACAATAACTAACCACCTGAAAGTGCGTATCAGCCAATCAGAATCAAGCATTCGGCAGATCAGCAGTTTAATGTTAGTAGTGTAGTGATGTGGAGCTGTAATGCGCCGGAACTACTTTAGATGTGCCTTTATCTGACAATAACCAAACACCAGAAAGTGTTAATCAGCCAATCAGAATCAAGCATTCAGCAGATCAGTGGTATAATATTAGTGTAGTGATATGAAGCTGTAATACACTGTAATCCTGCCGGAACTACTTTAGTTGTGCCTTTATCTTTCGATAACCAAACACCAGAGAGTGTTCATCAGCCAATCAGAATCAAGCATTCGGCAGATCTGTGGTATAATGTTAGTGTAGTAATATGGAGCTGTAATACACTCTAAAGCTGCCGGAACTACTTTAGCTGTACCTTTATCTGACAATAATCAAACAAGTGAGAGTGACCATCAGCTAATCAAAATCAAGCAGATCAGCAGTTTAATGTTAGTAGTGTAGTGATGTGGAGCTGTAATGCGCCGGAACTACTTTAGCTGTGCCTTTATCTGACAATAACCAAACAGCTGAGAGTGACCATCAGCCAATAAGAATCAAGCATTTAGCAGATCAGTGGTATAATGCTAGTGTAGTGATATGAAGCTGTAATACACTGTAATCCTGCCGGAACTACTTTAGTTGTGCCTTTATCTGTCGATAACCAAACACCAGAGAGTGACCATCAGCCAATGAGAATCAAGCATTCGGCAGATCTGTGGTATAATGTTGGTGTAGTGATACGAAGCTGTAATGCACTCTAAAGCTGCCGGAACTACTTTAGCTGTACCTTTATCTGACAATAGCTAAACACCTCAGAGTGCGTTTCAGCCAATCAGAATCAAGCATTCAGCAGATCAGTGGTATAATGTTAGTGTAGTAATATGGAGCTGTAATGCGCTCTAAACCTGCCGAAACTACTTTAGTTGTGCCTTTATCTGACAATATCCAAACACCAGAGAGTGACCATCGGCCAATCAGAATCAAGCATTCAGCAGATCAGCAGTTTAATGTTAGTCTAGTAATGTGGAGCTGTAATGCGCCGGAACTACTTTAGCTGTGCCTTTATCTGACAATAATTAAACACCTCTGAGTGCTCATCAGCCAATCAGAATCAAACATTCAGCAGATCTGTAGTATAACTCAGAAATTCTCCACAATACATCTGAGGTTGCATGAATCTGTCAGAAAACGCAGAGTATTGAGGACAGTTGAGCGCAGCAGTATTCAGAGTGTGTGTACAGTAAAGCTGCAGAATCTGTGATGAAAACGTGAGAAGTTTGGCCCAGAATCAGAAGCACTGAAGCTACAGGAGGAATCAGACGCTTCCTTCAAAGTGACAAGCCAGTTTTACCAGATCAACTGAGCAGAGAAAAGCTGAAGAACAGGCGCGAAACAACGCTTGCTCCAGTCACACAGTTCTGATGTCCCCATTCTGCACAAACACCAGCTCTACAAGACTATAGGCTCTATTTCAACGATCTAGGCACAAAGTCTAAAGCGTATGGTGCAAAAGCATTAAGGGTGTGTCTGAATCCACTCCTGCTATGTTAAGGTTGGATAAATCCGCTCATGGTCTAACAGGGCTGTCCTTATTTTCTTAATGAGTTCTGGATGTGTTTTGAGCAGAACCGGCATTAAACCAATCAGAGTCTCGTCTCTCATTCCCTTTAGGAGTCAGTTGCGTTGCTCCATGGTGCATTTGCTATTCAGATGGCAGACTTACATAAGAGTAAAAACTGAACGCTTCAATAGTGAGAAAACAGTTCAACAGAGCATCTGCAGCGCGAGGATAAAGAACGAGCCTCCTCCATTCAGCCTCTTTACTTTACTCCTTTACTTTACTCCTTTACTTTACTCCTTTACTTTGGTGGAGTGAGGAAACGGTGGAAACTCTCTCCACTGAACACATCATTTAGCCCACATGTTGAATCTCCTTTGTTAAGCTCAGAGATTTGCTTCAAAACTATTTCTAAATTCAGTTCTGATCTCCAGCAGAGGAATAAATGAACAATAATAATGAAGTGTGCTCAGAAAACTGAGTTATATCCAAACACACGTCCTGTTCTTATCCACATGCTGATGCAGACGCCTCCACAACCTCACAGCTGGACACATCTACACTTGTGTTTATTATAAATCTGCAGATAATCAATAATACTGATCATAATAATCACATTATACTGATGCAGATGGTCATCAATAAACTGAAGAAGCCCCCCGAGGTGAAGAAGGCATGGAGGCACTGCTGTTTATATTGCTCCAGTATATTCAATGGAGCTTCTGCGTTACCCTGCTGATTCTGACGGGTGTGTGCGAGTAAACGGTATTTTGTCTCGTTTTACGCTTAAGCAACTAAATGAATGACCAAGGTCTGTTTAACTGATTGTATTTTAATTACATTACAAAATTGATGATGTAAACGTAACCCTATAAAATGGAAAAAAGTCGCAATAACCGTTCAACGAAAGTTGATCAGTATTGGAAGAACACTAGCTCTGCATATATCCTATTGTGCTGGGTGTATGATAGGGTGAAGTGTTTGTTGCGCTGCATGCTATTCTCATGTAGAGTTTTGTGTTGTTTCCAGTCCAAATGTCTACAAATTCTTAAAATAAGAAGCATTTTATATATATATATATATATGGGGCGCAGATCCGAGAGCTATTGGTGGTTTCACATTGGCCAAACGAACCTCGTTAACTGGGCAAACGAGACAGGTTCCCAAACAAAAGTGTAGGTGTGAAAGCAGCCCATCCTAATAGTTGACCCAACGTTGGCTTAAAACAACCCAGCATATCAGAGAAAAGATCTTGAGTTCCTAAAACTTTACTCTAGTCAAGAAAAAAAAATAGTCAAGGGAGAAACTGAGAGACTCACGGAGAAAAGCTGCGCTCTATAAATCTCACACACACGCACGCACACGCACACACACACACCACACGCACACACACGAACACACTGCAAGTTAAATTTAAATCTGTTTAAAATGATTCAAGAAAAACACAATATTTAAGTAGTTTTTTGACTTTTTAAGACCCCCGGATACCCCTGTAGTTGACTCAACGTTGGCTTAGAACAACCCAGCACTCAGTATTGCAGTAGCAGCGTCTCGAGTTCCTAAAACTTTTCTTTTGTCTTGGAAAATAAACTTTTATTTCTGGAGGGAGAAACTGAGAGACTCACGGAGAGACGCTGCGCTCCATAAATCTCACACCCGCACGCACGCACGCACGCACACACACACACACATACACGTTTGTTTTTGTGAAAAGTGGGGACATTACATAGGTTTCCATTCATTTTATGCAGCCCAAACCGTATATTGTATTGCCCTCACCCCACCCCTAAACCCAACCATCACAGGAGATTGTGTGCAGCTTTACTCTCTGATTAAACTCATCCTGTAGGATTTATAAGCATTTTGAGAAATGAGGACGTCACCAATGTCTTCATATTTCACCTGCTTTTTGTAATACCCGTGTCATACCCATGTCATTATGCAGATTTGTGTCCTGATATGTCACAAAAACACATACACACACACACACACAAACACAAACACAAACACACTTGCACACGCACAATGCAAGTTACATTAATAACTGTTTGACTTAAGACTTAAAAGACCTAAAACACAACATTTCAGTCGATTTAAGACTCTTTAAGACCCCCCCCGACACCCTTGTAGTTGACCCAACGTTGGCTTAAAATAACCCAGCATTTAATGTTGTAGCAGCAGCTTCTCGAGATCCTAAAACTTTTCTCTGTCTTAAAAAATAAACGTTTATTTCTGGATGAAGAAACTGAGAGACTCACGGAGAGATGCTGCTCTCCATAAATCTCTCTCACACACACACACACACACACACACACACACACACACACACACACACACACACACACACACACACACACAGATGAAAGCGCTTCATTTGAGCTCTACAGCCCTGAACATTTTCTCTTGTCTCCTTAAAGCTGCGTCTCCATCAGATTCCCACTGAGAGCTCCACATCTGCAAACCTCCACATCAGGAGCCTCAGCGACATCACAAACTCAACAACTACAGCACAACTTCATCACAAGAATTCGGCATCGCGTGGGGTGGCACGGTGGCTCAGCGGTTAGCACTACAGCCTCACAGCACGAAGGCTGCTGGTTCGAGTCCTGGCTGGGTCAGTTGGTGTTTCTGTGTGGAGTTTGCATGTTCTCCCCATGTTGGTGTGGGTTTCCTCCGGGTGCTCCGGTTTCCCCCACAGTCCAAACACATGCGCTATAGGGGAACTGATCAACTACCTTCACAGTGCGTGTGTTTGAATGAGTGTGTATGGGTGTTTCCCAGTACTGGGTTGCAGCTGGAGGGGCATCGGCTGTGTAAAACATATGCTGGAATAGTTGGCGGTTCATTCCACTGTGACGATCTCTAATAAATAAGGGACTTAGTCGAAAGAAAATGAATAGTGAAATATAATATGATCAAATATAATATAATGTGTGTAATGCTGTGTGTGTTTGTGTGTGTGTTTGTGTGTGTGTGTGTGTGTGTGTGTGTGTGAGTCTCCTGCACCTCAGGAGAGTCAATCTCTGCACATTTCTCCTTACGTAATCATACAGAATCACAAAAGGTCACAGAAGTGTTGCATTGTGTTTTAGCAGAGGGATGCGCTCGTGTGTGCATGAGCGTGTGTGTGTGTGTGTGTGTGTGTGTGTGTGTGTGTGTGTGTGTGTGACCTGCTGTTCAGGATGAAGAATAGCAGGAGGTCAAAGCTCTTGTGTAAAAGCTGATCTCAGGTGCAGAGAGAACAGAACAGCAGCATCTGCATTACACACACACACACACACACACACACACGCTGAACAACATGATGGAGAGTCAATGAGGCTCTGAGATTCACTGCAGACCAGAACACACACTAAAACCCGGGACAGATCCACAATTTGTTT
>NC_141035.1:50900000-50907500 GCF_052040795.2 Danio rerio
TTCAAGTGTGTCTTTATTTATTTGCAATGTACACTAGTGCCATGAAGTCAATCTGCTGCATCGGACGCTATTGCTGTGTCTTGAAGTGCGGTTTATTTATAAATTGAGAGGCTCTCGTGTTTATGATTGATCACAGCTGGTCCTGCATCAGCTATTGCGCCAATCAGATGAATACTGACTCACTGTAAATGACCAGAGTTTTCCACTCCGGTCATCTTTGTAACGAACATGGCCTCCCAGACACATCATTATTTTGCTTTTATTCAACAAATGAGCCCACTTTGCCCAGGGAAGACTCGATGGTCAGTTGTAATCTGATTCTGAGGTATTTAAGACCCAGCACACACAGCACTGAACAAAGAACGGATCAGGACTCCTATAAGCTCTTCGCTTAAGACTGATGTTTTAATGTAAACTTTCCTCTCTCTTTAAGTGTAAGCATGTGTTTTGCAATGTTTCCCTAACGCCTGTATTAATATTATGGTTTTAATACTTCTGCATACAATGTTTACCTGTACCGAAGCTAAACAAGCTCATAAGCCGTTCATGTTTAGAGTTGTTTTGAAGCTAATATGGTGTACTGAACGATTGTTGACATTTTATGTTATTACGAGTGCAACCTATTAACATTTTAAGAGACTTGAACATTTCTGCCTCAGTTTGCATCAAATTTACCTATGCAAATGGACCCTTTGCTAAGCCCCGCCCTCCTTAGTTACTGTTGCTACGCCTGTCAAGCTTTCGTGCCTGGCATGGCTTTTTCAATGTGTGTGCGCGGTTTCAGACACTGCCAGGGATATATAATGTCATTTTTGGCGAACAGGTGAGATATCCGAGAAAGCCAAACAAAAAAGGACTGCAGTATGCATTACAGGGATATGTTCACCACATAATACGCAACCGATTAGAGAATAAATCAACCAAAATGGAAGCTAGCTTAGCCTAGCCGCCTCATAAGCTAACCAAGCTTAGCTCATGCTCAGCAGGAGAGGTGACATTTAAAAATAATCTAATAATAACAAATGAAACCGTGATTTCTCTATTTTAGCCAAAAAGCCTGACAGATTAATTGATGTGCAATGAAATATAGCGTCACTGGAAACATGCAGTGCTTTTACATAGTACATTCATAGATAGAACAGCCAGAAAGGGAAACTGATGGATTTGTGCTGAATATTAGCATCATTGACCATAACAATGTACAGTAAGTTACCTATTACTGTCAGTATGTGTGTGTGCTCTTTATAAATGACTGAAAAACAGCTGCGGGTGAAGTATATTGATCGCAGCTGCTCAGTTTGTGATCATATCTCGGTTTTGTTCTGTTGGTTTGTAATTTCAAATATTCGTAGCTTGAAATAGATGGAGATATGAAGTTCAGTAAAGTTAGCAACAGATTCGTAATTTCCGGATCAATAACTCATGTCATTATGAATTATTCGCTATTAGTATGACTACGCTACTAGCGTTATGGCGAAGACTTAATCAATCAAGCCTTTATTTGTCACTACACTTTCGTATAGCGAAATTGGACCGCCCAGACCATACACAAAACATCACAAACAACTTTTCAGGGGAGACCGATCATAGGAGGCAGCATTTAGAAACGAAGAAAGATACATTTGGACAGTTAGGCTAAAAAACACCCCCTCAGCTTGCCCTTGATTAGGACAAAGTGAGAAAAGGGAGAGAAACAGCCCTATTTTAGCATAAGCACACCGGCAAGACACAACATAGACAGAGGGGATGGGAACAGGGGTAATGGAAAACAGTCCGTTGAGTGCGGGCAGCCAACTGGTCCAGCAGCCATTTCCGGCGCAAGTCGCAGCCCCTCCCACGCCCCACGTGGGTAAAAGCACAGGCGTTTGGATGGGGATCGGTGGTGAATGTTTATCTGTAGATATGTTTGTGTGTGTGTGAGCCTGCATAGTCCAGAGTCCCGCAGGTGTCCTTGACAGGGGCAGGAATTTCAGAGCGTCCGCTTATCTTGCTTATCCCAGGGAGTTGTTTACTTCCAGCCGAGGCCGTCTGGCAGAAGTAAGAGGAGAGCCGAAAAAAAGACAGTAAGATACTTCAACTTTAGGTCAATATCTGCCAATTCCCCAGATATTTAATGTCCATCACTCGTCTCCCGATCTGGCCAAAATTTGCTGCAGAGCCGCTAGCTTCACCTCGATGGTTTCCAGTTTTCGGTCAAGGACCATAGTCTAAATGGAGCATTACTCACAATATCAAACGAAAAAAAGGAATACGACAGCTGTGAAACATCACCAGCTTTGTGTTTTTGTAGGAAGCACAGTTTAGATCTGTTTAGGGTAAGAGGTGTGTGAGTTATTGCAGTCTGTCTATCACTGAATGTGTGTCAGGAATATCAAAACAAAACCAACTTAGCTCCGCTCCTTTAGCGCCCCTCACACAGATTGATCCACGCTGGCATTTCTGCTCTTGGGGTTTAGGTTTGAAAAGGGAAAAAATTCCACCATCCCGTCCAAACTTTTAGGATACCGGGTATCAGATTTGCACAATCCATATGCACTCGCTCGAAAGCTTGACAGAGCCCCTGCGCGTAGCTACAGTTGCTAAGCCACGATTGGTGGGTGGCAGTTTTTGGGCGTGGCTTAGCGAAGGGTCAATTCCTTTACTTCGGACAGAGTCATAAAGCCATGATTCAGGGAAGTTTCTGATTGGTCAACTTTCCACGGAGGGTGGTTACAAACCCTCCCTATAAAGCTTGTGTTCAAAGCAACGCCCACTCTCTTAAAACTCTTAAACCTCTTTAAGCTCATCAACTTGCTCTTCGTCTCAACACTCTTCTTCAGAAAGAGCTTTTGTTCAACTCTTCGTTCAAAAAGGAACTCTCTCTTCAACTCTTCAAGTCATAGCAACGACCTAAGGTCAAGACCTAAGCAGAGAAACCTCCAAGAAAGCAGGCGGAGACCCAGATGGAAAGGGTTAATCGCACAGCTCGGACATTCACATCTCAGATACCTTTTTTTCTTTATTTTCCATCGAGAGTCTACCTCGCGAGGACCAAGAACAACCAGCCAGCCACGTGCACAGCAAAGGGAGCTTCTTCACATCACGTACAAACGCAAGTACACTTTCTCTTGAACTGGTGTAAACTAAATGCAACCATAAATAGACCCTGAAGGGTAAAATCGATTATGTTTGGTTTGCTTGGTTTGCTCTTACAAAATCCGAGGTTTTCCTATCATTACATTCTCTCAACATCTTATTTTCTTTACACTCCTCTATACCTGTATGAATGTGTGTTTGTGTTAGGTGTTAGTTTCTGTTAGATTAGTCAATAAAGTTTAATTTTGTATAAAGAAAGGTGCCTGTGTATATTTATGAATCCAATGTCTTAAACTTCGATCTTGTTACCCTGCTCAAACGTGCATGGGTTTTTATTTTGATAGCAATAGCCATGATAAACTCGACTGCCCACTCGAACGATAGCTTCAGATCTAAAGAGTCGATTCATTTGAAGGCCCGTTCAAATGAATCTCCCTCCCGTTAAGCTAATCCGATATATATATATAATTGTCACCGACTCGGTCCCAGTCATTCCCCTCGCTGGCCAGCAGAGGCCACCATCTCCGGACTTCTAAGTATTACATCATCCATTTACCCTGATCATGCACACCTGAACTGAATCCCGCTAATGACCCACGTACCCTTTATAAGCCAGCACCAAACGCTCACTCAGTGCGAAGTCTTGTTTAGCCCCGGCCAGCATTTCTGAGCGTTATTCCTGCCTGACTCCTTGTGTATTACTCCAGCCTGTTTCTTGACTCTGCTTCGCCTTCTGCCTGCCCACGACCCACGCCTTGTATACGGACTCTGATACTCGCTGCCTGCCCACGAACCACGCCTGTTATACGCACTCTGATGTTCGCTACCTGCCCACGACCCATGCCTGGTTCAGGGACTCTTCAGAAGTCACGGACTCTTCACGGAGTCTTTATTCATCATAGACTGTTGTTGTTGTGTGTTTGCACGTTAGCATGGCAGCCCGGTGGTTAGCACTGTTGCCTCACAGCAAAAACACCACTGGTTCCAGCCCTCACTGAGTCAGCCGACATTTCTGTGCAGAGTTTACACGTTCTCCCCGTGCTCACGTCAGTTTCTCCCGGGTTCCTCCCACCGTCCAAAAACATACAATATAAGTAAATTGACTAATCCAAAGTTGCACCATAAGCTAAACTCTTAGCCAGCTATATTTCAGTTATTCCTACACGCTCACAAGCAGAGGAGTTCTCCAGATCTACCTGAGCTCAACTCTCCTCTCAGCCTTCAAACGCGAGGGGCTCTCTCCCGGGACAACATCGCCAAACAAGCTATGTAATCTAATCTTTCAAAGTCTTATCTTTCAAAGATTTTAGCACTAACAAGTTATTATCGTCACAAGACCTAATACAGTATATGATAGGAATTTATCACAAGGCCTACCGCACTTATGTAACCCCGCCGGTCCTACGCCACCCAACCCGCTCCGAGCTGTTATCAAACCGGCAACCTTCCGCATGGGAGTCGATTGCTCTACCAAGGAGGCTAAAGACCATGACCTTTAGCGTCTGTCGCTAAAGCACCTTTAGAGGTCAGAGGAGTGAGGTTTACCTGCACAGCACACACTAGCTGTCCTCCGTTCCGTTACACTCACCCCCCCTAAATCTCACTCCCATCCGGGTCACGGCACCAATGTAACCCCGCCGGTCCTACGCCACCCAACCCACTCCGAGCTGCTATCGAACCGGCAACCTTCCACATGGGAGTTGGATGCTCTACCAAGGAGGCTAAAGACCATGGCCTCTAGCATCTGTCGCTAGAGCACCTTTAGAGGTCAGAGGAGTGAGGTTTACCTGCACAGCACCAACTAGCTGGCCTCCGTTACACTTACACTGCAGTTTCTCTGCCCACCGAGGAAGCCCACGACTCCTGCTGCGGGACGGATGTTTGACGTTTGGTTCTCCTGTGTCCCCTGTTCCTCTTGCTGTACCAACGCAGCAGCTGCTTCACGTAAAAGCTGACTAACAGTTTTTGCCATTTTACTTCTGTTATACTGTATTTACTCTAGTAACTCATGCTATCCCATTAGTGATGGGTCGTTCATGAACGATTCGTTCGTTTTTAACGAATCTTCTATATGATGCGGAAACTACGAGTCCTCTCAGCGGGCGTGTGCACATTTGTGATATCGTTCATTTCAAGTCTTTTGAGTCGTTCATTGCGGAAAGGCAGAAGTCAATCATATGTGTTTAGAGCCGGAAAAAGAATTGATACGCTCATCTCTCGAGTCCTCTATCGGGTCTCAGTCATTCGTTCCTCAACGGCCAATCATACGCGTTTAAAGCCAGAAAAATAATTGAATTGAAAGGTGAACTAATTATCTTGGCTCCTATCAGCTCAGACTGTGTACATTGGTTAAGATTATATATGACTGTCAGTATAACGTGAATGAATCTCTGACATTTGAAGACATGAAGAGCTGAGCTGAGCAAGGAGACAACAGTAGCCTACCTTAGGGCTGTGCAATTAATCAAAAATCCGATTTCGATTTCGATTATGGCTTATAACGATTATGACAAACCATTAATCGAGATAAACGATTATTCCATTATTTACCGCCCCCTGTCCAGTTGTCCTCACTTGTTGCTATTAAAAGCGCGAAAGACTGCATGCTTATGTGTGTGCGGCGCGCAGACAGTCAGAAGCACTCGGTCTGCACTTGGTCTCATTCGCACATTGTGACGAGCAGAGAGCACACACATCTAAAGTCATTAACGTGAGCGCTTCAATGTTCAAACAGGTGTCAAAACGCGGTGTTTAGTGATTATTCATATTCACCCTCATTTTGTAATAAACGAGTTGAGGATCAAAAGACACGTGAAAGCGAAACCATTAAAGTGACAGAGCACAGCTGCCGCCTGTTTTATCATGATTAATAAAACAACGAGAAAATCCCTCTCTGCTCTTGACTGAAGACTTTTGTAGCTAAAGTGTTTCTCTTACGGCGAAGATGCTTAAAGCACAGTTTGTTTCATATTTTTATTCTTGTATTTATTTCTCTTTCCTTTGCAGGGAGGAAAATAATATATGCAGTTGAAGTCAGAATTATTAGCCCTCCTGAATATTAGCAACCCTTTTCCCCCCATTTTCTGTTTAATGGAAGATTTCTGAGCATAATAGATTTAATCATTCATTTCTAATAATGATTAATTTTATCTTTGCTATGATGACCGCTCATAAGAATTTAGTAGATATTTTTCAAAATACAAACATTCAATTTCAAAGTGTGACTCAAAAGCTTAATTAGGGTAATTAGGCAAGTCATTGTATAACAGTAGTTTTCTTCTGCAGACAATCAAAAACATATATTGCCTAAAGGGGCGAATAATATTGACCTTAAAAGAGGTTTCAAAATATTTAAATTTGCTTTTATTCTAGCCAAAACAAAACAAATCAGCCTTTCTCCAGAAGAAAAATATTAGAGGAAATACTGTTAAAATTCCTTGCTCTGTTAAACATCATTTGGGAAATATTAATTTAAAAAAAATTCTCAGGAGTGCTAATAATTTTGTCTAATAATCTAAATATATTATTAATAAAACTAATAATCGTTTGGAATAATCGTGATTACAATTACGACCAAAATAATCGTGATTATGATTTTTCCCAAAATCGAGCAGCCCTAGCCTACCTTCATAGACAAAAGAGCAGGTAAACATTGAATTATTATTTTCTCCTTCTTATAGTTTTCTATTTATGAATTATTTGTCGTGTGATCAACCTTTTGGGTTAGGTGTAGATGTGTTTGGAAGCAATTGGTAACATTTTAATATTATTTTGGCAAATTGAACCAAATGAACTAAATGACTCGAAAAAAGATTCGTTCATCTCAATGAACAAGACTCAAAGATCCGAGTCAGTAAAATGATTCAAACTTCCCATCACTATGTCCCATCTATCAAAACCGTGCTTCTGCCCTCGAGCTCTGTGTGTGAAAGCACTCGACGTCACTTGAATACGCCCCTCCCACTGATTAGCATAGACTTTGCATACAGGTTGCAGTTGAAAATAAAACCGAAAATGAAAACTGAACTGAAAAAGTGTCAATAAAAGGAAAACTCAAATTTACATTTCAATTTGAATTGTGTCACTATTATAGCGTGAACATTAACAACACGCCTTGTAAAAATTGGTTTCGCATTTTATTTTTCAGTTTGGCTTTTTATTTTAATATTGGCAGTCTTGACGTGGAAATGCAGTGAAAATGAAATGTTAAATCCGCAACTTCATTTTAATTATCGATTTGACAGGGACGATGTGTTGTCAAGGTGAAAATGAAAATGAAATAATTTAATTTCGTTTTCAATTCTGGCAGATATTTTGCGAACAGTATTTTAAAATGAAAATGTTAATCTGATTTTCATTTTAATTTCCAATGTTTGATTTATTTAAAATTGGCAGGATTTACCTTCCATAGTTTTGGTGACTGTC
>NC_141035.1:50912500-50917500 GCF_052040795.2 Danio rerio
GCATCACCAACATCACCCTATAGCAACCAGACAGCATCCCCAACATCACCCTATAGCAACCAGACAGCATCATCAACATCACCCTATAGCAACCACACAGCATCACCCACATCACCCCATAGCAACCACACAGCATCACCCACATCACCCTATAGCAACCACACAGCATCACCCACATCACCCTATAACAACCATTCAGCATCACCTACATCACCCTATAGCAACCACACAGCATCACTCACATCACCCTATAGCAACCATTCAGCATCACCTACATCACCCTATAGCAACCACACAGCATCACCAACATCACCCTATAGCAACCACACAGCATCACCAACATCACCCTATAGCAACCAGACAGCATCACCCACATCACCCTATAGCAACCACACAGCATCACCCACATCACCCCATAGCAACCACACAGCATCACCCACATCACCCTATATCAACCAGACAGCATCACCAACATCACCCTATAGCAACCAGACAGCATCATCAACATCACCCTATAGCAACCACACAGCATCACCCACATCACCCCATAGCAACCACACAGCATCACCAACATCACCCTATAGCAACCACACAGCATCACCCACATCACCCCATAGCAACCACACAGCATCACCCACATCACCCTATAGCAACCACACAGCATCACCCACATCACCCTATAACAACCATTCAGCATCACCTACATCACCCTATAGCAACCACACAGCATCACTCACATCACCCTATAGCAACCATTCAGCATCACCTACATCACCCTATAGCAACCACACAGCATCACCAACATCACCCTATAGCAACCACACAGCATCACCAACATCACCCTATAGCAACCAGACAGCATCACCCACATCACCCTATAGCAACCACACAGCATCACCCACATCACCCCATAGCAACCACACAGCATCACCCACATAACCCTATAGCAACCAGACAGCATCACACACATCACCCTATAGCAACCAGACAGCATCACCAACATCACCCTAGCAACCACCCATAACATCAAGCTACCAAATCAACATGGCCCATGGTCATTAATGGAAACGGTGATGTTTAATCAGAGTCTCTCTGATACCTCATTCTGATTTTAGAGTCTGTGTTGTGCAAACAATGTTGATGAACCAATCAAAACAGCATCACGTCCACAGATGAGCTCATTAGAATCACACTGTTACGATGGTTTGATTGGAACGCACATCTGAAACTGCACACTCTATAGGACACTACAGTCTTCTCAGGCTGTTTCTGCATCCTCCTGAACATAACAAGCATCGGGTTTATGTGTTGGAGAGCAGAGGAGACAGAAGCCAGACTTTTTCCACAATCCTTCACATAAGAATCAGTCAACAGGCTTTCAGAGACAACCGAGGAAATAATACTACCTGAAAACTCTCACACAGAGCATCGTTACCACACACACACACACACACACACACACACACACTGAGCGTCACACATGAGCTGTTTGACTTGTGTAAAGCAGAGGTGATTATCCCTACTAATGTATTTTAGTGGTGCATAAACCTCAGAGGAACATCCAGACAGATTCTCTAATGAGCCCCTGATCCCAGACCAGTTATACTACACTGCTGAAAATGTAAAAATCCTGGAGAAGCATGCATTTAAACAGCTTATTAATGATCATATTATATGATCTATGATGAGTAATGATTGTCGCCCTGTTAGTCTACACTGCAGGAGTGAACAGAACTGCTGGATTTACAACATGACAATTCATCACTCCCCCCTGAAATGAAGGGGCTGTTTAACTGGGAGAGGAATAGAGTGATAACAACTGTCCTGAATGCACTTTACCCTGCTAATTACACGACTACCTGCTACAAACTAACCAGTTTGACATCTATTTATTATTTTTCAATCATCCATCCATCCATCTATTCATCATGCAAATCATAAGTGGACAGGAGAGTTGCCATTTAAAAGACTGAAAGAACCACAATAAACCATCAATAACCATTATCTAGATGGATGGATGGATAGATGGATGGATGGAGATTCATCCATTCATACATCTGTCAATCTATAATTTTTTAATATATCTATGCATCATCTATGATTCCATCCATCTACTTATCAATCCGCCAATCTATCGATTTTTCTTTCCCTCCTCTTTCATTCCATCCACCTGTCCATCCATATTTGTTTCTATGCATCAATACATTCATCATCTATCATTCCATCAATTCATCTATCCATCACTTTTTCAATACATCCATCCATCACCTATCTACCCAGCTATAATCTATCCATCCAGCCATCCATCCGATCATCCCTCTGTTCATCAATTTTTCAATCAATCTATAACTTTATCTTTCCCTCTACTTTCATTACATTTATCAATCCATCGATTTCATCCATCCATTCATCCATCATTTTTTCAATCCATCCATCCATGCATCCATTCATCATGCACAACATAAATGGAAAGAAGAGTTGCAAATTAAAAGATTGAAAGAACCACAATAAACCATCAATTCACTATTATCAAGATGGAGAGACAGACGTACGGATAGATGGATAGACAGACAGATAGATAGACAGACAGATAGATAGAAAAATAGATAGATAGAAAACGATGGATGGATGGATGGATGGATGGATGGATGGATGGATGGATGGATGGATGGATGGATGGATGGATGGATGGATGGATGGATGGATGGATGGATAGATGGATAGATAGATAGATAGATAGATAGATAGATAGATAGATAGATAGATAGATAGATAGATAGATAGATAGATAGATAGATAGATAGATAGATAGATAGATAGAAAGATAGAGATGGATGGATGGATGGATTTCTCTTTCCATCCACTATCTTTCCATCTATCAATCAATCAACCCATCCATCCATCCATCATGTTTTTCAATCATCCATCCATTAATCTATCTGTGCATCCATTCATCATGCAAATCGTAAGTGGAAAGAAGAGAAGCAAATTAAAAGATAAAAGAACCACATTAAATCATCAATACCCCATAAACTACAGAGAGAGAGAGAGAGAGAGAGAGAAAGAGAGAGAGAATCAATAATGAACACTGCAGACGAGCATCAGAGCGAATCCTCTGTGCGACTCTTTGACTCCAGCATGAATGTCTCATAATTGGCTCAGAGGATGAGGGCGACTGGAGGGTCAGGTGGACTACAAATCCCATAAGGCCGAGCGTTTCTGGGTCAGTCTTCTTCATTAGACCAGACATGAGTGATCAATCAAAGAACACAACAGCAGAACAGACATGAACAAAAGATCTCTTACACAATGTCTGTCTGTCTGTCTGTCTGTCTGTCTGTCTGTCTATTTATCTTAAAGCCACCCACCATCTATGCATCCAAGTTCTATCATTCTATCAATCTATCCATTATCTGTTATCCTTTTCATCCCTATGTAAGGTCCACCCAGTTGGCCCAATGCCGGTGTCCACTGGTGGATGAAGGTTCACTGCATGTTCGGTCTTTCCAGTGCACAATGTTGATTTATATTAAACTTAACTCATATCTGACTCCAATTTTAGTATGTGATGGTTTAGAATATTAATATATTTATCCTCGTTTTATCTGACTCCAATTATAAAACATTGATAAGATTATTTTGTTTCCTTTCACATTATTTTAGATTATGATTGAATATTCTTTTGATTTGTTATTATACCTTATTTTCATTTACTCAGATTCCGATAGCATCTCGAGTCTTGCACCGGCCGGGTATACAATCTCTTAATACAAGCTTGTCAGTCTTGGTCATTAAACAGAGGCGATTAACCACTCTCCTAAAAAGGCAGAACACTACTTACTCAATTTAGGAGATTTTTATGTGGTCCCCATGGATCTGTTATCTACTTAATCAAGACAAAGTATTTTAATAATAATCGCGCAGGATTATACTATTGTAGATGAAGGCCTAAATATCCACATTTAAAGTAGTTTCAACAATATTTTGTTGTTCTAAATAGTTGGCCTTTTACAGTCCAAGTATACATGAAATAATGCCAATTTGTTAGTCGGATCTCTAACAACATTGTATAGCGTGCCACGCTGCTCCGTCTAACATGTTTTAGTCCGTTACTAACCTGTACAGTGGCTTGTAGTGCTATGGACAACAACATTTATCAGTGATAATAACAAACTCTGTTTGAATCATTCAAAACATAACAATTTATTAGTCAGGTAAATGTATTATGCCAATTCAATCAGTCAATTCATAAACGATCAATACAAAACATCCAATTATCAAAGATAACTCCAAGATGAAAAAGATGCATTCCTGACTTTGAAATATACATAACATGGGGCAGACCCCATGTTATGGGCTGATCTGGTTAGGCAGAATCGCCCTGAGCTTTTCTTAGTCCTTACCTTAAATAATCCAAGAATTCCCTCAAGGAAGGGGGTGTGAATGTATAACAAAAGGCATTCACACTTAGTGTCACACCCCTCACAGTGGATCAAAAGATGCCTGAAGTTATATATTTATTGTTCTGATTATGTCTATTTCTGAGAGAATCAGACCATTGTACCAATCGCACTGAGACATTTCAAATGATATCAAACATGATAGTTAAAGTCAGTTTGGTTAATTCTAGAACATTCAAACATTGAAATGACCATATGTGTGAGTTGGGGGGATGAAGCATAGTCAGATGCAAATGCAGCAGGAACTGGTTTTTCCCGCATTCCTCCCTGGTGGGTTGTGAAGTCACCAGTCTCTGTTTTCAGCTCATGTTTTGAATTGTCAAAGATATCAGAATATTTGCAATATTTCAATTCTTACACCTACATCCACTATCATTCTATCCATCTGTCATTCTATACATTTCTTCATTCGTTCATCCATCCATTATCTTTATTTATTCATGCATTCATTTATTCATTCATCCAATCCAAATACTATCATTCCATCCATCCATCCATCCATCCATCCATCCATCCAGCATCTATCATTTTGTCTATTTA
>NC_141035.1:50922500-50927500 GCF_052040795.2 Danio rerio
GCTGGAAACCAGCCTGGAAATGGCCAAAACCCCTCTAAAACCAGCCAACCAGCCTAGGCTGGTTTAAGCTGTTTTTTCAGTAGGGATTTTTGACAAAATGTTCTAAAATGATTGTTTACAAGTGCCTAAGTGGGATTCGAACCCCGTTCTTTATGAAAAGAAAGAAAAATCTGACTCTGGCTCTGACATTCTGGCTTTGACATTACTTTCACCAGTGGGCAGGTACTTCAATCTGATTTGCTGGTCTCTCACGCGCATATTCAGTCTCTCTGCGTTTGCTTGAGTTTTGTCCACACTGGCGCTTCATAATTTTCCTGCTTTTGCTCTCCAGAGATCCTCCTGATAAATTGATTATTCCAGAATGT
Organism: Danio rerio; assembly: GCF_052040795.2. Taxonomy (NCBI): domain Eukaryota; kingdom Metazoa; phylum Chordata; class Actinopteri; order Cypriniformes; family Danionidae; genus Danio; species Danio rerio. The sequence continues at coordinate 50,922,866 of NC_141035.1, forward strand.
TGTTATGGTTTATATATTGCTAAACTATTTAGTAACAATACACGAAAAACTATGAGTTTAAGGTAAATTCTATAATAAATACTAGTGTTTTTGAGAGTTAGGTATACTGCCTATGTTTTAGGCTAGTATTATTTACAAGTTGTTAATGAATGCTTCAGCATACTGTAGTATTAAGAATAGTGAACTAATAAAATGAAATACAGAGTGTAGTTTTACTACAGTAAAGTGTGGTGAATTGTAGTATAATATACCCAATACTGTAAAAAAACTACAGCTCTGGGTCATTTGTTTATATTACACTTGTGTTACCATAGCAACTATAATATGACCCCAACAGATTAATTAAAGTACTTTACTATAGTACTGTTCAAAACCCTGTCCATGCCAATAGATGTGTTCAGGGGCCCTGTGGAACAGCTTTTCCTCAAAATGAAGAGGATGACATGGAAAATGTCCTCCACAATCTCATCAATAATGTGGAAGACAGCAGAGACTAGTTAACTTTATTTTAGTTGCCAAGATAAAATGGGATTGATAGTGAGATTTATTTAAAGAGTGAATAGTACAGTAGGCTATAATACCTAATCAAGTTTTTCCTTATTTTTATCACAGTTACATTTCTGCTTGCGTTTGTTATATTTTTGTTTGAATGTTTTTTTTATTTGATTAGTATGGTGAACCTTTTGGATGTTTAATAAATGTTTGTAAAACAAAATGCATTCTTTACATCCAACCTCTATTGTCTGTGTCTTTACACATATATCTCATCATAAAACATACAGCCAAAATGTTATGGTATATTAGATAAGAAATTTAATATGTAAGTCTATTTTAGTATTTTGGTTATTGTTAATAAATAGTGCCTCAATATAAATCATATCAAAAAGCACAAAAGGAAGAGCAAACACAAGACACAAATTCTGTATATAATCTCTGAGAGCGCGCAGGAAAATGTGTGCGTGAGCAGTGCATATTTGAGAGCGAGAAAACTTGCGCGTGAGCAGCGTATATTTGAGAGCTCGCAAGCAGTTTTGTCCACAGAGGAAATCGGTGCACGAGCATCACACAAGGTAGAGAGCAAAGTTCTTCATTGTTATGTGAAGAAAACAACATTATTGTTTGTATGAAGTAGCCTACTTCATTTAGAATATGTGCTACCATTTTACATTGCTGCTAGAAAGATTTGCATCTCCATCTCTTTAGCACACACGAGATTCAATTGACAAAATACCAATTTCACTCAATTTAACTTTGCAGCATACAGGAGTTGTTGGTCCACTGCTGCCTCATTGAGGTTGTTTATGTAGTTTTAGTTAATCACAAGTTGATCACTGAAGACATAACATAGCACAACTAAACTTAATGAACTAGACAGCAGTAGACCTGCAAGTTCTGTGTGATGTGAGGCAAAATGGACTCTTTTTTTTGGTGGAACTCATTCTTGTGCAATAGGCTGTGTAGACGAGACGCAGCACTGTTTAGCACTTTTTCAGAAAATTACATTTGTATCTTTATATATCTAAGCAATGTTCTTTCATTAAAAAAAAGGTTTGTTTAATAAATACAGATCTTACAGCCATACATAATCTGTTTAAATTTTATTTTTCTGTTAAAAAGACTCGAAAAGACTCGAAAATCAAACTATAGGACTTTGGACTTGACTTGAGACTTGTTGCCTTTGACTCGGGACTTGACTCGGGACTTGCCTGTCTTGACTCGGGACTTGACTCGGGACTTGAGGGCAATGAATTGAGACTTACTTGTGACTTGCCAAACAATGACTTGGTCCCACCTCTGACACACACACAAACACACACGCACACACACACACACACACATACACACACACACACACACACACTTCATATTAATTTGTATTCTTTGCATATATTCATTATTCATATTTAAACACTGATAAACACACACACACTTAATAAATCACACACACACACACACACACAAACACACACGCACACACACACACACACATACACACACACACACACACACACTTCATATTAATTTGTATTCTTTGCATATATTCAATATTCATATTTAAACACTAATAAACACACACACACTTAAAAAATCACACACACACACACACACGCACACACATGCGCACGCACACACACACACACTTCATATTAATTTGTATTTTTTGCATATATTCATTATTCATATTTAAACACTAATAAACACACACACACTTAATAAATCACACACACACACACACACACACACACACACAATGCGCACACACACACACACACACACACACACAAACACACACACAAACGCACACACACACGCACGCAGACACAAGCACACGCGCACACACACACACACACACACGCACACACACACGCGCACAAACACACACACAAACGCACACACACACACACACACACACACACACATTTCATATTAATTCATGTATTCTTTGCATATATTCATTATTCATATTTAAACACGAATAAACACACACACACTTAATCAATCACACACACACATACACATACAGTCTCACACTTATAAAGAGACTCTTATATAAAAACACAAACACACTCATACACAAACATACACACAACATCCATATAAATAATCTTTACTCATATTCATTCATTCATTTTCCTTCAGCTCAGTCCCTTCATTAATCAGGGGTCACCACAGTGGAATGAACCTCCAACTTTCCAGCATATGTTTTACACAGTGGATGCGCTTCCAGCTGCAACCCATTGGGAAACACACATATACGCTCATTCACACACACACACACACACATACACACACACACACATATACTACGGCCAATGTAGATGTTGAATACTTTAGTACTTCAGTATGCTGCTTAAAGAGCACTTCAGCTTTCACTCAAGTCAGTTTTTTTGATAGAGCACTTGCACTTTTACTGAAGTCTGGGTCTTTATTTCTTTCTACATCTCTGATAATAATGAGCTGATTTATTAAATGAACAAAAAGACAATAAATAAGTTGTCAGTCGATGTGAACGTGCTTTATAATATATCATAAAAGCAGCTACTATTATTCACGACAGTGGTTTTAAGCTTATAATGAGTTATACATGATACGGCTTCCAGCGTTTGAGGAAAACGCCAGATTTTTGTCCTCGTTCATCATTTAAGCAGCTCTAATCACTGTTTCTGCAACACATGAAGACTATCGTTATTTTACAAACACGGAGCGGATTATTGAATTAACTTTAACATTTATCAAGCTGCATTAATCTGCAATTCCCTCTCTAACTGTGAATAAAGCAGAAACACTAAACTGAGATCTGCGTCCGCTCTGTGTTCATTATTTATTACAGTACAATAATCATCTGAGACACGAAATCTGAGGACGTTCAGAGAGCTGTCGCTCACTGCACACACACACACACACACACACACACACACACACACACACACACACACACACATACACACACACACACATACAGTTAAGCCCTCTCGGTCCCACTTTATATTAAGTGTCTTTAACTACTATGTACTTACATCAAAAAAATAAATACAATGTACTTACTGTGTTCATAATGTATTTGAGAACACTTGTGGTGCTTTTGAGTTGGGATAGAGGTTGGGTTTTGGACAGGTTTGGTGGTGTGGGTAGGTTTAAGGGTGGGTTAAGGTGTTAAGGGATGGTCAACAGAGTATTTAGAAATTAATTACAAAAGTTAATAACAGATGTACTTACATACATTCATTTAATCAAGCATAAGTACACAGTAAATACATGTATTTACACAATAAGTACATTGCAACAAACTTTTAATTCCTGTGTAAGTACATATTAGTTAAGGCCACTTAATATAAAGTGGGACCGCCCTCTCAATATGCGTTTAGCCGGGAGAGCTCGCGATGAGCGGAGCAATAAAAAAAAAAAACACGAAAACAGAAGCACGTTTTCGACGGTCTCTTACTGAGAGCTCCACTCCGCGCGAGCTCTCCCGGCTAAACGCATATTGCGAAGGGTTAAATGGAGCAATGGTCGTAATATCGAGCAAAAAAAAAAGGAAAAAGACAGCTGTGAAACAGAACCAGCTTTGTCTTTTTGTAGGAAACACACTTTAGATCTTTTTAGGGTAAGAGGTTTTTGAGTTATAACTGAATGTGTGTCAGGAATATCAAAAACAAAACCAACTTAACCGCGCTCATTTCTGGCGCCGCCCTGGATGTACAGCGCCCTTAGCATTTGCCTATACTGCCTATGCCACGGGCCGGCCCTGAGCTGGCTCCTGAGTGTTATAAATACCGGCGCTCACCTGCCTCACGACAGAGCGCATAGGAGATAAATGACGTCAGTAAATAATAACCAGTTATGATTATTACTGAACCGATACCGAATTATCCACGTCTGCATCGCGGTGCACCGAAAAAACTATTAATTTTGACACCCCTACTGTTCAATGAACACAAACTGTTGTAGATTATTAAAGACACAAACCCCTCACTGCACCACAGCGGCGCCTTCAGCAGACCTGCGAGCGCATCATCGATGACGACAGCATGCTCAAGCCTGGTTTATACTTCTGCGTCAAGTGACCGGCGTAACTCACAGCACAGGCAACGCCCGTAGCTGTGCATTTATACTTCTGCACTGTTTCTGTTGGTC
>NC_141035.1:50937500-50945000 GCF_052040795.2 Danio rerio
TAACTATTTACATTTATTATATTGTTTTTCAGAACTCGCGTATGGTTATAAACTCTAAAACAAACAGCATTTATGTGAATTGGAAACCTTTAGTTGCCTTATAAATCCCCATTATGTGTCCTTGACTCATTAAAAAATCATTAACATTGCACATGCATATCTCTAGATACTCTGTCTCTCTCTCTCTCTCTCTCTCTCTCTCTCAAAGTCAAATTCAGAAGAGCTTTACTGGCACAGTTTTGCATGTATTTACAAAGCAAATGGATATAAGTTAATAAAAATTGTAATAACAGAAAAGATAAACAATAAAATAAATACAAATGTGAAATAATGAGAATAATAATGCAAAATATAAACATAAGAATATAAAGATAAGAAATGCTCTTGCTTTAGGATTGCCAATTTGCTCACAGTCAGAGTTTGTGGTAGGCTGACACATATTCGGCTGCTGTTGGGATCATTGTGTAATTTTCACCTAAAATATACATACATATACATATATATATATATATATATATATATATATATATATATATATATATATATATATATATATATATATATATATACATACATATATATATATGTGTGTGTATGTGTGTGTGTATATATTTATTTATTGTATATATATATATATATATATATATTTTTTTTTTTTTTTTTTTTTTTTTTGATAATGTCATAAAACTTGGATAAATCTGCAAGATTCTTTGGAAACATCAAACTCTAATGTGGTGATAGTGATCACAGTGAAGAAGGAAATGTTCCTCTGTTTCCACCTTTCTCTGTGAACAGAATGAACACAGTCTCTGTTCCCGCGGTCCCCATCTCTCTGTCTCCCTCTGTTATTAACACTGATGATAATCATAAATGTTTCTTGATCTTCAAATCATCACACATCAAGAAAAATACTTTACATTACAGATATAAATTACACCTATGTATTAACATAGGTATTTATATATATTGTATTTATATGTATGTATGTATGTATGTCTATATATATATATATATATATATATATATATATATATATATATATATATATATATATATATATTTCAGATCTTTAGTTGTAATGCATCTTTAGTTGCTTTATAAATCCCCATAATGCGTCTTTGATTCATTAAAAAATCAATATCTTTGCACATAAATATATGAATATCTGTAGATACTCTCTTTCACTCTCAGTTAATAACATTGCTAATAATATCAATACATGTTTCTTGATAATCAAATCATCATGTATCGACCAAATACATCTTTGCATTACAGATATGAATTACACCTCACTGTATATTCTCATAAAAATATATATATTTTAAAATCTTTATTTATATTGTTTTTCAGTGTTCACGTATGATTAGAAAGTGTAAAAACAGCATTTATTTCAACTGGAAAGATCTTTGGTGGCTTTATAAATCCACATTGTGTGTCCTTGATTCATTAAAATAATCATTAGCACGTATTGCACTTTCCTATCTAAATCTCTCTCTGTGTCCGTGTGTTTTGCTCATCTAATCTTTTAATGGGCTCTTTTCATTCCTGTCCGCTCCTCAGTGATCTATTCCTCCCTCTCTGTCTGTCCTTCACCCGTCGTCCTCCGTCATCTTTCTTTCTTTCTCTCTCTGCGATGATAAAATCACACCCTCGTTCTCTCTATGCAAACCAGCCTCTCACACACACACACACACACGCACTCGCACACACACAAGAGTTTCAGTCAAGAACACACATATACGAATGCGTTTGAGCTCAAAACACCAGCGTCATTTATTCGCATGTGCTCCATTAACACTGAATGAGGATTTTGTACAAACACGACCTCTCACACACACACACACACACACACACACATATACACACACTAAACACACGATCACAAAAGCCACCAATGCATTCAGAACGACCAAAAGAAAAGAAACTAAAGATCCAGCTTAAATGTAACTGCAGAAACACTATAACGCATGATGAACTAAACTGTCTAAAGTGTATATAAAGCAAATGCATATAAAATTAAAATGCATTTCTGTAATGCATTAAACTGAAATCATTCCTATTAGTTGTCGGTATGTCTATATAACAATATATAGAGCAAGCTGATGTAAATAGAACAACATAGAAAACAAATGACTATTTCCGTAAAGCAATATATTAAAAAAACGAATGTATATAGGACAACATATACAACAAAGGACTAAATTTATATGTAAAATAATATATAGAACAAGCTGATTTATATAGAACAACATATTTAACAAAGGACTATATGTATATGTGAAATAATATATAGAACAAGCTAAAGTATATAAAACAACATATACAACAAAGGACTAAATTTATATGTAAAATAATGTATAGAACAAGCTGATTTATATAGAACAACATATTTAATAAAGGACTATATGTATATGTGAAATAATATATAGAACAAGCTAAAGTATATAAGACAATATATACAACAAAACTATATATAGAACACGCTGATTTAAAACATATCAAACAAATTACTATATTATATGCAAAAATATATAATCAAACTAATCTATATAGTACAATATATTAAAATGACTAAATTTATATGTAAAACAATATATAGAACTAGCTGATGTATATAGAACAACATATAAAACAAACTACTATGATTATATGTAAAACAACATATTCAAACATATCTGTATAGGACAACATCTAAAAATAATGACTAAATATGTAACACACTATATAGTACTAGCTGATGTATATAGGACAACATATAAAACAAATGACTGTTTATATGTAAAAAAATATATACAGATTAAACTAATCTTTATAGGACAACATATAAAACAAATTACTACATGTAAAACAATATTTAGAACAAGCTGATGGATATAGAACAACATATAAAACAACTGACTATATTTATACGTAAAACAATATATAGCTCAAACTGATCTATATGGGACAATATATCAAAATTACTATATTATATGTAAATAATATATAGAACTAGCGGATGTATATAGGACAACATATAGAACAAGTGACAACATATCAAAATTACTATATTATATGTAAAACAATATATAGATCAAACTGATCTATATAGGACAACATATAAAATAGAAGACTTTTTTATATGTAAAAAATATATAGAACTAGCTGATGTATATAGAACAACAAATAAAACAAAGGACTGTTTCCGTAAAGCAATATATAAAACAAGCTGATGTATATAGGACAACATATAAAACAAAGGACTGTTTCTTTAAAGCAATATATAAAACAACCTGATGTATATAGGATAACATATGACTGTAAACAAATGAAAACAAATGACTATATTTATATGTAAAATAATATATAGATCAAACTGATCTATTGAGGACAACATGTAAAACAAATGAATATATATATATGGTTTATAATAACAAAAGCATTGCTTTATGTTTTATATGCAACCATACTGTAACGTGACACCGTACGAACAGATCAGAGAATGAATGGAAATAATTCACTCCATCACTAACACACACACACACACACACACACACACACACACACACACACACACACACACACACACACACGTAAGGATCTTCAGTATCTCTCTCTCTCACTCAGGGTCCTTATAAGGGATTCTTCAGGGTTATTTCATGATTTGAAGGATTTACCTCATAAACTCCTGGAGGAATGGAAACATGAAGCGTGAGCTAGGTGTGTGTGTGTGTGTGTATATATACTGTATGTGTGTGTGTGTGTGTGTGTGAGTGTTAGTGTTCTACAGGTTACACTGTCACTTAAGCTGATTGGCTAAATAGCAGCACTGCCTAAACTGGTTTTCCTACTCGTAAACATACACACATGCGCGCGCACACACACACACACACACACACACACACAACGATCAGGCTCATTTCACACACATTCTGCACGAGGCTCTATTTGTCTACGTGTGTGTTTTGAGATAACATCAGCAAGTGTGCTGATATGATTGGATCTGCACTGAGGTCACACACACATAAACGCACACACATAAACACGCGCATGCACGCACATGCTCGTCAATTCATCCCGCTTGCTCTGTAAATCATTCATCTGTTTTCTGTCTATTAATCTCAGGTCTCTCCTCTGAAGAAAGTAAACAAGCTCTAATTCCAGCATGAGCGAGTGACATGAAGATACGAGATCCAGAGAAACCAGTCAAAACTGAAGCGCTCACTCACAACAATAGAGATGGATGGGTGGATGGATAGATAGATAGATAGATAGATAGATAGATAGATAGATAGATAGATAGATAGATAGATAGATAGATAGATAGATAGATAGATAGATAGATAGATAGATAGATAGATAGATAGATAGATAGATAGATAGATAGATAGATAGATAGATAGATAGATAGATAGATAGATAGATAGATATTTAAATAGAACCAAAGTATGTAGATATAGAAGAATATATAGCACAAGATCATACAATAATATATAGAACAAATTTTTTTTTGGAAAAAACCATATGTCAAACAAAAAGATTAATAAATAAAACAACATATAGAGCAAGACAATGCTCTATACCAACATTATATAGAACCAGGTGATGTATATAGAATAAAATGATAAATAGATAGAACGCTATATAGAGCCAGCTGATAAATAGATGGCACAATATATAGAACCACATGACACAGCACATAGTTGAAAAATTAATAGAGTGAGATGATGGAAGCAATAACATAGAATGCCATCATGATAACCAGATTTACTCATATATATATATATATATATATATATATATATATATATATATATATATATATATATATATATATATATATATATATATATATATATATATATATATATATCACAAAACAATATAAAAACTGAACAATTTATAAAACAAAAAGAAAATAAATAGATAGAAAAACATATAGAGCAAGACAATAAAAGTTTAGAATGAAATGATAAATACACAAGACAGTATATAAAACCAGTTTATAGATATATAGAACAATATATCGAACCAGATGACAAAGCAGCAGACAGATAGACGCAATAATATTGAATGACAGATAACCAGCCAGACTGACTATATACACAGACTAACAGATGGAGAGACAGAGACAGAGACGAACAGATGTTATTTATATATATATATATATATATATATATATATATATATATATATATATATATATTTATATATATATATATATATATAAGAATGTAGAATAATATATAATGAAATGATAAAAAGATTAAACAGTATATAGAGCAAAATGACAGATAAAACAAAATGATAAATAGACAAATATATATAGAGCAAGACGATAAAACTATAGGAAAAAAATGACAAATTCCAGGTGCATCTGATAAATTGATAAAACACTATATAGATCAAGTTGATAAATAGATAGAACACCATATAGATCAAGTTGATAGACAGAACAATGTATAGAGCCAGATGACAAACAGACAGAACCCTATATAGAGCCAGTATACTGACAGTACTCTACATAGAATGAGATGAGAGACGCAATAATGTCAAATGACAGATAACCAGACTGACTATATCAACAGACAGACAGATGGAGAGAGATAGAGAGAGAGAGAGAGACAGACAGGTGTGTCGTACCTGTAAGGAGTGTAAGACAGCAGCAGGTGTGTCGTCCGCTCTCAGGAACACTTGCTGTCCACGTCTGAAACACAAACCAAAAGCATCAGAATGTGTGTGTGTGTGTCTTCACTTCTGCCCAACTCTGCAGAAGTGTCTGTCTCTCACACACACTTCTATTACCTACTGTCCTGCGTGTGTGTGTGTGTGTGTGTGTGAGTGTGTGTGTGTGAGTGTGTGAGTGTGTGTGGAGTGTAAACACGTCCACATGCAGGCGGTGTGTCTTACAGGTCTCTTCCTCGCTTCCTCTCATGAGCGTTCATGTCATTCCCTCGAGTGTGTCAAAGCTCCACACACACACTCTCACACACACACTCACACACACACACACTGGTGCCGGTCTCAGAGAGGTGTGTGTGCGCTCGGGTCCTCAGCAGGAACACACTGACAGCACACGCTCAGCACACACACTCATCTGTCCTCTCTCTCTCTCTTTCTCTCCCTATTGACTGGGAAGACTCTCATTGTGCTGCTCATCAGGGTCCTAAAACCCTCCATGTTCCTCTAATATAATTATGTTTTGATTTATAATTTTTAAGCAATCTGTGCAAACTATTTTCACACGTTATTGGAGCTTAATATTTTATGATAATTTTGTAAGAAACCACATATCCAAAACAGCTTTACTCTAATGCACTAATTTCCAACAGGTTTACTCAAATACACTGATTCAAGCTCACTCAAAACATACTGATCTTCAATAATTGAACTCTTTCTACAGTGTATAATCATTCACAGCTGCTGGATTCTGCCTTCACACAATGCTGAGTTGAATCTTTTAAGTAAAACACAGATGATTCTGGTGTTTTATGACCCATTTCAGTAATGACCCAATCAACTTTACCAGCCAATAAAATGACACTGAAGCAGAACAACTGTTTCTGACACAAGGGTAAAAGCTGTATGACCGACCGAGACTGATTTCCATTTCTTCTGTGATTTTTTCTGCTTCTGTAATTTAATAACATGCACATTTAGTAAAGCTGCTTTGAAATTGAATTAAACCTAACTGAATTGAATTGATTTGAACTGAATTGAATTGAGTTGAATTGAATTGGATTGAACTGAATTGTATTGATTTGAAATTAACTGAACTGAACTGAACTGAACGGAACTGAACTGAATTGAGTTGAGTTGAATTGAATTGAATTGAATTGGATAGAACTGAACTGAACTTAATTTAATTTAATAATTTAATTTAATTTAATTTAATTTAATTTAATTTAATTTAATTTAATTTAATTTAATTTAATTGATTTGAACTGAATTGGATTGAATTGAATTGAACTGAATTGAATTGAACTGAATTGAAGTGATTTGAACTTAATTGAATTGATTTGAACTGAATTGAATTGAACTGAATTGAATTGATTTGAACTGAATTGAATTGAATTGGATTGAACTGAATTGTATAGATTTGAACTGAACTGAACTGAACTAAATTTAATTGAATTGAATTGAATTGGGTTGAACTGAACTGAACTGAACTGAACTGAACTGAATTTAATTTAATTTAATTGATTTGAACTGAATTAAATTGAACTGAATTGAATTGATTTGAACTGAATTGACTTGAATTTAATTGAATTGAATTGAATTGAACTGAACTGAACTGAATTGACTTGAATTGAATTGGATTGAACTGAATTGAATTGATTTGAACTGAATTGACTTGAATTGAATTGGATTGAACTAAACTGAATTGGACTAAATTGTATTGAATTGATTTGAAGGGAACTGAATTGAATTGGATTGAACTGATTTGAACTGAACTGACTTGAACTGAATTGGATTGAACTGAATTGAACTAAATTGAATAGAATAGAATTTATTTGAACT
>NC_141035.1:50955000-50960000 GCF_052040795.2 Danio rerio
CTAACAAATAACACCCTGCCGTTTTCTAACTATCAGTGTATTTCTTTCTGACATTGTTATTTATTTTATTTATTACAAAACAGTAAAGAACTGAGCATTTCTGCCTTAAATTACCATATTGGTCAAAATGACTGCATGCATGTCTGATACTTTTCACTGTGACTTTAAATATGTGTGCATTTTCTTGCCTGGCAACTTCCTGCTAACATAAACAAAACTTTCTGGTGGCAAAAACATCAATTTACTTCAGATATCTTTCAAAACATGAGCATGAACAGCTTTTTCAGATTTAGTTTTTGTTTGACTCACTCTTGTTTTTTGCACTTCACGTTTTCGTCGATTTTGGTACCTTGCCTGTCCCTTTGTCATTTTGTAGATCTTTATTGTTTGACAGTAAATGTGTTTTGCTGCACTTGGATCTTTCCCTTGTTTTTGTGATACCCAGCCGTGACAACGGAAGCATTATAAAATATAGCTGCAAGCAGCAATTAAGGGGCCAAGCACTTTTGGCCAAAAGATTGCGCTGCTCCAGAAGTTTTTGAGTACTTTCAGGGCATGGGGTTGAAGATGCATACCATGTTTTGTAATGATATGTGAATATGTTGGTAAAATATAGCATTTTTGGCTAAAAATTTAAAGAGCCCATATTATACATGAAATAGGGTCATATCTTGGTTGTAAGGGTCTCCAACAACAGTTTAATATGCATGCAAGGTCAAAAAACACTTTCATGGTCTCATAATCTGCATTTATTTTTACCTAATTATTCCAGCGACTCCTGTATGAATCGTCCAGTGATTCATTTGTTCCCAAACCCCTCCTTAGCGCCAAGCTAATCTGCGCTGATTGGACCAATGACAGTCTGTTGCGATTGGTCGACTGCCTTCAGTCAGAGAGTGAAATGGCCAATAGCTAATCAGCAATATAAAAAGTAATCACAGTTTATACACGCTCGGATTTTAGCTGCCACACACAAACAAAAACACACACACACCTCCTGACGACAACGCTCCCGCTTCCGCCCGCACCCGCCAGGTTTTAGCCTGAGAACCCGCTCCGTTTTCTGCCCGCCGCGCCCGATCTCGCTAGAGCGGGGGAGAACACAACCAAAAGTCACCCAGCTATACAGTCCAGACAGCCAAGCTGTCTGTATAAACACACACACAGCACCAAGCACACAAAGCTCGCTCTCGCTCTCTCTCTCTCTCTCTCTCTCATACGTGCGCACTAACACACACAAGCACACTCTCTCTTTCTCATTCGCATAGCAATATCCGTGATATTGCTAGACAGCCCGCTCCCATCCCAAATTAAACCCGTTACCGACCGCTCCCGCGATTTATTCGGAAATTTATTCCCGCGCCGCAGAAATCTGGCGCGGGGACAGCCGCGTGAATGCACAACTCTACCTCGGAGCTCCGGCAACAAAGCAGCACGCGTCGCGTTTTTAACGTGACTTTGCACGCGATAAGAGAATATAGCCAGTTAACCTGATACAGTACACGCGGTTACAAGTAACAAATCACAACTAAATACATTTGCAAGCTAGAGTCAACGAGGCAACAACTCTAACCGCACGTACTTACACTTGAGAAATGGAAACCCATCCTGACGTCCATCAGTAAGTTACTCTTTACTGATCCTTCCTTTAACAAACTCAGATGAAGTATTCTTTGTAGCATGTAGCTTCCAGAAGTTTCCAGTAGCTTCCAACTGCTTGGTTATAATGCTGATGTTTCATCTTTGGGTAGAGAGTCGATATAATATCCATCTGCAGTGTGACTTCAATCGACCGGCATGTTTGTGTGCGTGTGTTTGTGTGTGTTTGTGTGTGTGTCTGGGTTTCTGCGTCAGAGGGCGGGGCCTCAGGTTTGAAATCTCCCGGGTTTGCGCGTGCACGTGAAAAACTTTGTTTCGTTCGTACGTCATGGCGAAACACCTAATGAATCGGTATCAAGGCGACTCGTTTGAAGCACTATGAGTCGACTCTTTTATAGATGAATCAACCGTTTTAAACACTGTATTCTTACAGATTTAAGCCTTAGCTGGATACTTCACTTCACTTAGAGCTGTGTTACACACTACATGAAGGGGCATTTTCAAAAACCCATAATATGGACTCTTTAAATGGGCGATGCCCAAAATGGCTGTTCTGTGAAAATCAGACATCATTCGACTCAACGTGCTCTGCCGGATGTAATGAGACCAGTTTTATGAGTTTTGGACTAACGGTTGAGACGTTATAATCGAAAAATTTAAAATAGCGCGAAAAAATTAATGACGGAAAATGACGTCATAGGGTGCGTTTAAATCGGACTGAGCCAAGGAATCAGATGAAAAAAGAATTTTGATTGTAGCCCATTCGGTTCAAAAGTTATCATGATAAACATACGTGAAAGTTTGGACAAGTGGTGGCGCTAGAGAGTTTGATTTTGAGACTTCATATTTGGTCTGATTAATTTTGAGACTGGCCTCTATCATTGTGCCAAATTATACAACTTTCCCGCATACGCCTATATGGGCTGCCATTCAAATCCGGCGGAAGAAACGGAAGAAGAAGAACACTAACGAAAGCAATAGGTGCCTACGCACCTACGGTGCTTGGCCCCTAATAATCTGAGTTTTTCACTCCAGTTATCTTCGTCTTGAAGCTCCCCCCCTTTCCACCCCTACATCCTCCCCCCTTTTCTGATAGGGCGACACGGTGGCCCAGAGGCTAGCACTGTTGCCTCACAGCAAGAACACCGCTGGTCCAACCTATCAGGCCGGTTGTGTTTACACGTTCTCCCCGTGTTCGCGTGGGGTTCCCTCTGGTTCCCCGGTTTCCTCCCACCATCCAAAAACATAAACCACAGCCAATCGACTAAAACAAATTATCACCCAATACAACCTTAGTTTACACTTCTCAGACCTACCTGAGCTCGAACTCCCCTCTTGCCCTTCGGGAGGGCTCGAGGATATTACGAGCTCAGGGCTCTCTCCCGGGACAGCATGCCAAACACGCTTTATTGATTATCAGCTAAGTGTGAACTCTTGAAACAGAAAGACAAGTTTTGACTCAATAGCAGTAACTGATGCTTCAGTTGATGTGACAAGAATATCTGGTAACACTTTACAATAAGGTTCAATAGTTAATGCATTTACTAACATGAAGTAATCATGAACAACACGTGTACAGCATTTATTAATCATAATTGAGCATTTACTAATGCATTATTAACATCCAAGTCCATGCTTGTTAACATTAGTTAATGCACCGTGAGTTACTAACAATGAACTACTGTATTTTCATTAACTAACGTTAACTAACATGAACAAATACAGTAGTAGATGTGTTGTTCATTGTTTGTTCCTGTTAGTAAATGCATTAATTAACATTAACTAATAAACCTTATTGTAAAGTGTGGCTGAATATCTTTATTAGTAAAATACAACTGTAACGTCGGGGGGAGGACACACACAACTGAGGTAAGATCCACATGCAGGCTTAATCTTTGTCAGGCAAGCGATGGTCAACACAGGTGTAAACGGGTATATACAGGCAGTCCAGAATCGTAGTCAGTAAACAGGCCAAAGGTCGTAAGGCAGGCGGCTAAACAGGAGAACAAGGATAAACAAGGCTGGGTCGAAACACGGGAAACAAGACAGGGAAAACGCTTCGTAATGTCATCTACTGATCAACAAGACTCGGCAAACTGAAAGGGTGAATGTGTGGCTTATGTAGTGAATGCAATCAGTCTCTGATAGTCCTCAGGTGTTGCAAGTGTAATCAGTCTAGATGAGTGAGCAGGGGTGTCTGGGCGAAGTGCATGTCTGAATATGTAGTCCAGGAAAAGGCGGAAGTGTACACTCAAAAAAAAAAAATTGTTGACTGAACATGATTTAATCGTGGCACCCTTTATGCATCTAATCCAATCAAGTAAACCTGAACTGCTTTGAACATGAACACAAAGCACATTTGTAGATAAAACATGGTTTCAATATGTCAGTCTAACTTCTTTGCAACTAATTGACTCAAAATGTTTGTATTGTGTTATTCTAATTAATATGATTCTAATTTACTCAATGTAACACTAAATCTTTAACAAAATTATGTCTTGTTAAATCAGCTAGTAAATTTCTTGTTCAATATTGTTGTTTAAATTCATTCATTCATTTTCTTGTCGGCTTAGTCCCTTTATTAATGCGGGGTTGCCACAGCAGAATGAACCACCAACTTATTCAGCAAGGTTTTACGCAGCGGATGCCCTTCCAGCTGCAACCCATCTCTGGGAAACATTCACACACACACACATACACTACGGACAATTTAGCTTACCCAATTCACCTGTACGGCATGTCTTTGGACTGTGGGGGAAACCAGAGCACCCGGAGGACACCCACGCAAAGGCATGGAGAACATACAAACTCCACACAGAAACACAAACTGAGCTGAGGTTCAAACCAGCGACCTTCTTGCTGTGAGGCGAACGTGCTACCCACTGCACCACTACCTCGCCCTGTTGTTTAAATTACATTTTTTAAATGACAATACTATAAAGCAAGATTTAAAATTAAGTAATTCAACACAAAAAGGACAGAAAACATGTTATATATATATATATATATTTCTTTTATTATAGCCTTTAGCAGGCACCAATCACATTTAAACAAATTTCTTCTTTAATATTGTGATACAAAATGTTATATAATGTCCAAAATTGTAATATGTAATATAAAATGTATAAGAAACATTTAGCCAACAAAATAACCTTGGCTCTTAAGAAAACTGATCCCCAAGCAATATCTGTAGGACGTTAACATCATTTTTTTTACCAGTTGAGTTTAAACAGCTTTCTTCACTTTGGTACTCCTATTCAAAATGTAAAAGTATAAAATGTACAGGAAACATAACAACATAACATGCAGAACATTCAAGCTCTTTGAAAAAAAACCCAAACTGTGCCGAAAACACGCGGTGATGCTTCTTCTTGTTGTTTTCGTATGGTGACATCCAAACG
>NC_141035.1:50965000-50997500 GCF_052040795.2 Danio rerio
TCACCGGCCACTTTATTAGGTACGTCCATGATGCAAATATCCCGTTCCACCACATCCCAAAGCTGCTCTATTGGATTGAGCTCTGGTGACTGTGGAGGCCATTTGAGTACAGTGAACTCATCGTCATGTTCAAGAAACCAGTCTGAGATGATTGAGCTTTATGACATGCTGCGTTATCCTGCTGGAAGTAGCCATCAGAAGATGGAGACACTCTCAGAATAAATAGTACAATGTTGTTCCAGAGGAGGTACAATCCCGTCACTGGAGCAGTATCTTTTTATGGGACAGAATTGTACCTTAAGATAAAGAAACTAAATTGTACCATGCCGTTTGTACTTTTAAGGACATGATTTGTACCATGGGAAACCAACATGTACCTTTGGTATTTAAAACCTGCAGATACAATATTGTCCCTTCATCAAAAGATCCATAAAGATCCCACTACAGTGACAAGACACTCTCGATTGTGTTGTTTTCAATGGTGATCTTAATTTTAAATCTCATATTACCGTTTGCTACGCTCTTCTAGCGCTGGACTTTTAGAATTCTACTCTGTAAACCTTCTTTTAGCCATTATGCTCCAAAAATTTCGAACTGTCTCCCTCTTGAAGTGAAAGAATCCCCCAGTATTCATGTTTTTAAAAAGCGTGTTAAGACACATCTTTTTAAAATTGCGTATGAATACACAAGCTTTTAAGGTGCATGCATTTGATCTATATTGTTGTAGGTTTATGTGTGCATGTGTGGTGTGTGCTTGCATATGTAAGGACTGTTGTGTGCGTGATCATGTGGATATATGCTTATATTTTGTGTACATGAATGCTTTTATTTCAGTATATGTGACAAGTTTTTGTGGTCTATTTTAATGCTTTTTGTTGTTGTTTGTGAGGCACTTTGAGTTGCATGTATGTTGGAAAAGTGCTATACAAACAAAATGTATCATTATTATTATTATTATTATTATTATTATTATTATTATTATTACCTTAACAGTGGCAAAAACGCTCACCAAAGATTTATTTAAAATGCTTTAAATGTTTAGTTTACAATACCTATAGTTTTGTTTTACCAGTTGTTTTGTGTTAAAGAACTTAATAATAAATGTTTATGAGTTTCTTTAAGCATATGCTTTAAAATGATGATTTTTGTTTTAATATTGAAATCATTCATAAATCACTTTGCCTTGTTCAACATGTTTGTACATTTTATATGAGGAAAATTGTGTACCTTCATTTCAGAGGTGCCATAAAAGGCACAGAGCAGTATCATAAGAGTTTTTTCTGTCCCACATTAGGTACAACTTTTACAAAGGTACAAAACTGTTCCTTAAGGAACACTATGTTGTTCCACCATCTACCTTTTTTTCTGAGAGTGGCCACTGTGCTCATAAAGGGATGGACATGGTCAGCAGCAATACTCAGGTAGGCTGTGGCGTTGATGCTCAATTGGTACTAATGGACCCAAAGAAAATCTCCCCCACACCATTACACCACCACCACCAGCCTGAACCGCTGATACAAGGCAGGATGATCCATGCTTTCATGTTGTCTGAGCTGAGCATCCGAATGAGTCAGCAGAAATGGAGACTCATCAGAGCAGCAACGTTTCTCCAATCTTCTATTGTCCAGTTTTGGTGAGTCTGTGTGAATTGTAGCCTCAGTTTCCTGTTCTTAGCTGACAGGAGCGGCACCCGGTGTGCTCTTCTGCTGCTGTAGCCCATCCGCCTCAAGGTTGGACGTGTTGTGTGTTCAGAGATGCTCTTCTGCAGAGCTCGGTTGTAACGAGTGCTTATTTGAGTTACTGTTGCCTTTCTATCAGCTGGAACCAGTCTGGCCATTCTCCTCTGACCTCTGGCCTCATCAACAAGGCATTTGCGCCCACAGAACTGCCGCTCACTGGATATTTCCTCTTTGTCGGAGCATTCTCTGTAAAGCCTAGAGATGGTTGTGCGTGAAAATCCCAGTAGATCAGCAGTTTCTGAAATACTCAGAGCAGCCCGTCTGGTACCAACAACCATGCCACGTTCAAAGTCTCTTAAATCCCCTTTCTTCCCCATTCTGATGCTCGCTTTAAATTACAGCAGATCCTCTTGACCATGTCGACATGCCAACATGCAGTGAGCTGCTGCCATGTGATTGGCTGATTAGACATTTGCATTAACGAGCAGTTGGAAAGGTGTACCTAATAAAGTGGCTGGCGAGTGTATATTGTGATATCAGTACAGAAAGAAAGCCAGCACACACACACACACTGAATATACACATACTGTGCATTCATTCACACACACTAATAAACACACACACACACACACTAAATATACACATACTGTGCATTCATTCACACACACTAATAAACACACACACACACACACACTGCACACACATAAAAAGAACACACACTCACACTGAACATACACACTTTTATTCACACACACTAATGACGACACATACACACACACACACGAATGTATGCTTTCCTTCCCAAATGCACACACACAAATGCACGCACAATGAATACACACACTAATGAACACACACATTTATAAGCACACACTAATATGTATTCCTTCCCAAACACACACACACACACACATGCACGCACAATGAATACACACATATTAAGACACACCGATGAAGACATACGCACACGCACAAACACACACACACACTTATGAACATGCACATACATGCACAAATGCACTCACACAAATGCACACACAAAGAACACAAACACACACTAATGAACACACACATTTATTCATTCACACACTAATGATGACACACACACTTATTCACGCACAATGAATTATTCATTTACAAATGCACACACACATGCACAATGAATACACACTAGAAGACACACACACACACACACACACACTTATGAACATGCACTTTCATTCACAAATGCACACACAAACACACGCACACACACAAACACACACACTAATGAACACACACATTCATTCACACACACACACTAATAGACACACAAACACACTTAATAAGTGAATGTGAATGAATGTGTTTGTGCATAAGTGTCACTTATGCACAAACACATTCATTCACAAAGCACACACACACACACAATGAATACACACACTAATGAACACATGCATCCATTTACACAAACTAATGAAGACACACACACGAACATACGCATTCATTCACAAATGCACACACACACAATGAACACACACACACTAATGAACACACACATTCATTAACACACACTAATGAAGACACACACACACACACACACACACACTTATGAACATGCGCAATCATTCACAAATGCACACACACACAGATGCACGCGCAGTAAATACACACATTAAAGAAAACACATTCATTAACACACACATACACACACACACTGAATGAGAGCGAGTGTCTGAATGCTGAAACATGAGTTTTAATCAGTGATTTTCCCTACATGCACTGCTGCGGGGCACGTCACTTACATTTGCATATTTCACACATCCAATCACCACACACACACACACACACACAGACACACACACACACACACACACTCTAATATGCATGTGCTAAGGGATTAACGTGTGAATGCGTGTTGTGGCGTGCCAGTATTCAGCGCAGAAGCGGAGAGTGTGTGAAAGGCTGAATGATTCCAGAATAATCAGCATGATGATCATAAAGATGCAGAAACATCAATGCGCAATAATTAACTGCGTTTACCGCTAATAATCAGAACACACACACACACTTCCTCTGATCACTGATCAAGCTCGTTAGTGGAACTATAGGCCGTTTACCGTTGCCAAGCAACATAATGATCAAAGATGTTGTGAATTCTGCTGATGTGTGTGTGTGTGAGGGTGTGAGAGAGAGAGAATGTGAGTATGCGTGTGTGTGTGTTTGTGTGTGTAGATGGTCCAATCAGAACTCAGAGCAGAATCACAATAGCAAACACACATTTCTAGAAGAACATAATGAGGAAAGTGTTTCTGCTCATAACGACTGCATTCCTGCACCGAGGACACTCACACTCTTACACAACATCCTGCTTCCAATAATTACTGCGACTGAACGCTCGGGGAATCAATGCTGAGAAATAAAGAGCAACAGGCTTTAAATTCAGAGGGTAATGTCCAAACATGTCTTCATAGACGTTTGCATTGTTGTTGCAGATTAAATATAACATTTACATTTAGTCATTTAGCAGACGCTTTTATTTCAAAGAGACTTACAAATGAGGACAAGTATGGAACAAAATCAATGCCTAAAGTCTTGAATTAAAAAGCTTGTTGAATATCACAAACTGAAAAAAATAATACACCGTATTAACAAGTTCTTGCATTTTAATGACTTGAATTCCAGGGTTTGTATTTTTAGGTCCTGAAATTTAACATATCTGTTTATTTAATCTGTGAATATTTCAACGAAAAATATTTCAAACACGTTTTCATACTTAAAAATTCAATAATTCATATTCAATTTTCAGATTTCACTTAAAAAATATTCAATACCCTTTAAAAATACGATGTATAATATTCAAAAGGTCATTTTCAGTTCATTTTATTTCAGTTCTAATATTCGCTTCCATAAATTCAGTGGATCAAATTCGACTGTTAAAATTCAACATTACATCCGGGAACTGCAGGAGAAGCAATAGATTGCAGAGTGAAGATCGCAGCTGCTCTAGCTTTCACCAGCAGGTGGAGATGGAATAATGTAAGATTTTTAACCCAGTAAACAGGCGAGAAAAAGGCTAATAAAGGCAAAAAAAGTAGCATTCAATTTTAATATCAATGCCTTGGACATTATAAATAATAAAAAGTATGAGTAAAATGAGTAAATGAGGTTTTAGTCATCTATATTTGCCCTTATGTAACGGAAGCCAGCTGGTGATCGCGTAAAGCTCACTCCTGATCCAGGGACAGACGTTGTTCTGCAATCTTATCGGAGCTTGTCTCCCATGCTGGCTCGTTACCTGCTCGGACCGGTGCGGTTATGTGCACATAAACCGTCTTTTGATGATGATGTTACACATTGTCTATCATTGACTCTTTCTTCCATAGACGCTAAGTATTATATTGACAGCTAAAGAATATAAACGTATGAGAAACAGGAGAGAAAATATAATAATAATAATACAAAATAGATAAACATTGACAGGGCTAAGAACAATTACGATCAAAGATTTTCAAAACCAGAGAGATTTTATGAGAATGTCACAAAACAGTTTACTTGGAAATGTTAAACAGAGTTCAGGTATGATTTAAGGTTGGTTATGGATGGGGCGTCTAATTTAAAATAATTTAACATGATAATGCATTAAAGGAGCGTCTTCAGTTATTATTTAAACGCAGCTATGTCAGGATTGGGATAGGTTATAATTTCATTATTTAAATTATGATTGTTATTATTATTATTTTATGACATGTATTTGGGCTATTGCGCTTAAATAAGTCATCTGTGATTCTAAATTAATATTTCTATTTACCCTTTTTAGCTATCACTTTGCTATCGTCTTTCTCTTCTTTTTTTCGAATTTTTGGGGGTTCTGCCACGGTTAAACGTTTGCAAAATGTCTTTAGTTTATCGCTTTTCCTCTAAAATAGAGACGAAGCAGAAGGAAAATAAATGAATTGATGAATGAATGAAATGATTGACGTTTTTATGCATGTGCGGTGCGGCTTGCTCACGACAAAGTCGAACGAGTGGCCGCGAGCTCCGGTGGCCGGTCAGAGCCAGCGCCCCACAGCAAACTGAAGAGATGCTGGATGGCTGCCAATATATGATAGGAATTCTTCCAAAGTTTCAGATGATATCTGGGCTTGTGCATAATAATGTAAAATGAAAGTGAAAGTCATGACATTTGGCCAAGCATAAGAATAGCCTACAAAAGTGTTTCGATTATTATATTAATCATGACATATGTCATGCTTGGGCTTATATGAATAACACCTCGCTGTTTACCATTTCCGAAAGTGGAGCTGATGTCTGCGTGAAATTGCTTGTATAATTGTAAAAAGAGTGATGAATATTAATGGATTTCTTATATCTGTCATTTCTGATAATATAATTGATTTAGTGTGAGCTAATGAGTTTCCAACACAGCAAAAATGCATCCAGAATCCTAAACCAATAACTTTGTCAAGCAAAAATTATGATTTTATAGGCTACTGATTTTTTTTTAAAAAACAAGAAAAAAGAAACTATTAGCTACCCTAGCAATTGTTTATTTAAATATGATCATCTCAAAATATAAAATAAAAACATAATGGTTTGACTTCGTGAAATCATAAAACAGACTTGCAGAAAAGAGTTAATAGAATAAATGAGCAAATACATTCTCTCCAGTAGATGGCGATTAAAGCTCAGTAACCCCATGAGGATGAACATTGAGCTGCATTGCAGGAACCCCTTAACCACGCATGTCAAACCACGCATTCTAAACATTAATCTTATGAAACTAGCTCAAGTGACAACTATATTAAATTTAAACCAGTTTAAATAAGTTTATATATTTAATAACTGCAAAAAAGATCAACATTGCTAATCATAAAATACAAACGGTCGCTGCAAAGTTATAAATAACGGTTTTCTCATTTAATACTGAAAACAAATTAAAGTCAGTTATAACTGCCTATTATCAAACCACAAGCGACTCATTTTATTACTTATCATTGGCTGCGACATTGCCACTTTTGCGTTAATACCTTTTTCTCGCCTATAGGCTACATAACAATAAAACAATAATCTGGACAAACTAAGACATTTTGCAAACGTTTAACCATGGCAGAACCCCAAAAACTAGAAAAAAGAAGAGAACGACAGGCAGAGTGATAAAAAGGATAAATAGAAATATTAATTTAGAATCACGGATGACTTATTTAAGCGCAATAGCCCAAATAAATGTCATACAATAATAATATTAACAATCATAATAATAATTTAAATGATGAAAATGTATAACCTATCCCAATCCTGACATAGCTGCGTTTAAACAGCGCAAACATTACTCCTTATAGTTATGCCATATTAGACGGTTCTGTGTGAATAACTGAAGACGCTCCTTTAATGCATTATCATGTTAAATTATTTTAAATTAGACGCCCCATCCATAACCAACCTTAAATCATACCTGAACTCTGTTTAACATTTCCAAGTAAACTGTTTTGTGACATTCTCATAAAATCTCTCTGGTTTTGAAAATCTTTGATCGTAATTGTTCTTAGCCCTGTCAATGTTTATCTATTTTGTATTATTATTATTATATTTTCTCTCCTGTTTCTCATACGTTTATATTCTTTAGCTGTCAATATAATACTTAGCGTCTATGGAAGAAAGAGTCAATGATAGACAATGTGTAACATCATCATCAAAAGACGGTTTATGTGCACATAACCGCACCGGTCCGAGCAGGTAACGAGCCAGCATGGGAGACAAGCTCCGATAAGATTGCAGAACAACGTCTGTCCCTGGATCAGGAGTGAGCTTTACGCGATCACCAGCTGGCTTCCGTTACATAAGGGCAAATATAGATGACTAAAACCTCATTTACTCATTTTACTCATACTTTTTATTATTTATAATGTCCAAGGCATTGATATTAAAATTGAATGCTACTTTTTTTGCCTTTATTAGCCTTTTTCTCGCCTGTTTACTGGGTTAAAAATCTTACATTATTCCATCTCCACCTGCTGGTGAAAGCTAGAGCAGCTGCGATCTTCACTCTGCAATCTATTGCTTCTCCTGCAGTTCCCGGATGTAATGTTGAATTTTAACAGTCGAATTTGATCCACTGAATTTATGGAAGCGAATATTAGAACTGAAATAAAATGAACTGAAAATGACCTTTTGAATATTATACATCGTATTTTTAAAGGGTATTGAATATTTTTTAAGTGAAATCTGAAAATTGAATATGAATTATTGAATTTTTAAGTATGAAAACGTGTTTGAAATATTTTTCGTTGAAATATTCACAGATTAAATAAACAGATATGTTAAATTTCAGGACCTAAAAATACAAACCCTGGAATTCAAGTCATTAAAATGCAAGAACTTGTTAATACGGTGTATTATTTTTTTCAGTTTGTGATATTCAACAAGCTTTTTAATTCAAGACTTTAGGCATTGATTTTGTTCCATAGACAAGGAAGCAACTTACACAACTATAAGAGCAACAGTGAAGAAGTGCTGTAGGCAAGTTTCAGGTGTGTAAGTGTAAGAAGCAAAACATTAGTCATTTATTTTTTTATGTAGTTAGCTGTATATATTTAGAGAGCCAATTGCAGATAAGGAAGGGAAGTGGAGACTAAATAGTTGAGTTTTTAGTGGTTTCTTGAAGACAGCGAGTGACTCTGCCGTTCTGATGCAGTTAGGGAGTTCATTCCACCAACTGGGCAGATTGAATGCGAGAGTTCGGGAAAGTGATTTCTTCCCTCTTTGGGATGGAACCACGAGGCGACGTTCATTCACAGAACACAAGTTTCTGGAGGGCACATACATCTGCAGAAGTGAGAGCAGATGAGAAGGAGCAAAGCCAGAAGTCGCTTTGTAAGCAAACATCAGAGCTTTGAATCTGATGCGAGCAGCAACTGGCAGCCAGTGCAAACGGATGAGCAGCGGAGTGACATGTGCTCTTTTAGCTTCATTGAAGACCACTCGTGCTGCTGCGTTCTGAAGAGGTTTGATAGAGTTAGCTGGAGGCTAGTAGAGAGTTGCGATAGTCCAGTCTGGAGAGAACAAAAGCTTGAACAAGGAGTTGAGCTGCATGTTCAGATAGGAAGGGTCGGATCTTTCTGATGTTATAGAGTGTGAATCTGCAAGATCGAGCAGTTCTAGAGATGTGGTCAGAGAAGTTTAGTTGGTCATCAATCGTTACTCCAAGGCTTTTCACCATTTTGGATGCAGTAATGGTTGCCCCATCCATCTGGATTGAAAAGTTATGGTGTAGAGTAATACAAAAAACGTGATTTAATTATTGTCCAGTAGCTAGATGTTAATTAACCCAGGCTCATTCTGAAAATGTGCCTCTATATACAGTTGAAACCAGTAGTTGACATACACTCTAAAATAAGGAACAAAACCATTTTTTAAAAATGTCTGATAGTAAATCACACTAAACCTTTACTATTTTAGGTCCGTCAGGATCACCTAAATGATTTACATTTGCTAAATGCCAGAATTTTTATTAATTTCTAGACAGTCAAGACTTTACACACATTTCCTTGGTATTGTTTAGCTTTGCTTTTAAACTGTTTAACTTTGGTCAGATGTTTTGGGTCTCCTTCCACAAGCTTCTCACAATAGTTTGCAGGAATTCTTGCCCATTCCTCCTGCAGAATTGCTGTAACTGAGTCAGATTTGTTGGCTGTCTTGCTCACACAAGCTTTTTCAACTCTCCCCACACATTCTCTATAAGATTGAGATCAGGGCTTCGTGATGGCCACTCCAAAACATTCTCTCTGTTGTCCTTAAAGCACATTTGAACTCATTTGGCAGTGTGCTTAGGGTCATGGTGTGTTCGGAAGAGCCATTTGTGGCCAAGTTGTAATGTCCCGGCTGATGTGTTGAGATGTTGCTTCAGTATTTCTCCATAATGTTCTGTCTTCATGATGCCATCTCTGCTGTGAAGTGGACCAGTCCCTCCTGCAGCAAAATCCCGCCCCCATACTTCACAGTTGGGATGGTGTTTCTAGGCTTGTAAGCTTTTCCCCTTTGTCCTCCAGATGTAACACTACTCATTATGGCCAAACAGTTCAATCTTAGCTCCATCAGAGCACAGGACATGTCTCCAAACATTAGTCTTTTCCCAGTGTTATTCAGCTAATGGTAATCTGGCTTTTGTGTTGATTCTGGCTTGTTGATTTTCCCATGTTGTCACACAAGGAAGCAGTGTGTTTGAGGTTTTCCTTCAACACTATTCTACAGTTGTGCCTCACATTAACTCAAATGTTGTCAATTAGCCAATCAGAAACGTCCTAAACCTTTTTTTTAAATGGTTATCTGCCTTTTTATACAGTGCAGGTGAACTTCTGGTTTTAACTGTACATTTCTGGAGGCCACGAAATCCGTCCCAGGAGGTTACGTATTTTTGCAGTTTTTGTTTTCGTGAATCCACCAGAGGCCGCTGTGTACGCTTTTACATATCTCAAATGTCTCTCACGAGTGACATCAAGCATTCAACCACATGCAAACTCTGGAAATGTAAAAATGAGGCTTATCGTGTTTCTATCAGCCCGATATGACTGTAAACACACTATACTACACACAGTTTAGTAAACAGCTCACACCAGACGATTTTCATCATATGAGCCCTTTAATATAGACACAACCTACAGTAAACCAAAAAAAGTTTAAAGTATAAAGTAAAGAATATGTAGAAATGTTGGGCTATTTTACTCCAATAAGTCACCGTAAGTATTTCAGCCCCATTTTCAGGCCCATATTTATTGATCATCAAACATTATAGTGATTTCTGCAGGATCATGAACACTGAACTGATGCTCAGAATATAGATATATACATCCCTGACATAGATTACATCTCATACATCCACATATACAGCACAAAACACATTTATCATGATTATTTTACTGTACTTTAATACAATAATGCAACATTGGTTAGTAGAAGAGACTTTCGGATAGAAAAAAAAAGCAAAAATACACACAAGGTCCCTCACACACACACACACACACACACACACACACACACACACACACACACATACACAGGTTGTTGCAGTGTATGTAGGCGGTGTTTTGTATGAAGTGCATGTTAAAATGAGTCTAAAATAATCACAAACCCACACAGGAGGATCTGCAGAGCCACACACACACACACACACACACACACACACACACACACACACAAAGAGAAACAGCCCTGAGCGTCTCAACAGTGGCAACTAAATTGGTTTGGTAAAAATTGACAGAGGTGCAATAATAGTTAATTTCCCATATATACTTAAGTGTGTGTGTGCGCACAGATGGAAGAGTAAATATGTGGATGGAGGGATGTGGGTGTGTATAATGGGCTGGATCACCGTGGAAACATACAGACGATTCTAAACCTGTAGCTTCATCCAGAGACTCTGACACACACTGACATCTAGTGGACGAATAACACTAATTACACACACAAGCGAACAAACACACACACACACACACACACACACACACACACACACACACACACACACACACACACACACACACACACACACACACACACACACATCTAATCAGGATTCACTTAATACACACACACACACTTTTTTGGCACAATTTAAATAAATTGAGTCATAAATAAATAAATAAACTGGCATTGTGTATATAAGCATAAGTTAGAATATTCTTTATCACTTTTATTTATTATATTGTTAGTAATACTTGTTTTTATTTGTTTTTATTGATTTGACAGTCTTTTAAATGGATTATTTATTTTATTTATTTATTTATTTTCATATTTAGTTGCATGAGAATGAGAAATATACATAAACAGTACATAAAATAAAATGTATTACAACTATTATTCCTTTAAGAGAATTAAACTAAGGTTTGTCTTTTATTAATATTAAATTCTAATTTTGTCATCATTTATTGCTGTTTTTATACCTACAATTTATCCTGTGTTTAATAAAAGAAAGAAATAACAATCTCAAACAGGTTATAAAACAAACAGAGGCTTAGTAAATGATGACAGAATTTTCATCCTTTAAGCAATAATAATAATAATAATAATAATAATATATATATAATATATATATATATATATATATATATATATATATATATATATATATATATATATATATATATATATATATATATATATAATCATATTAATAATAATTACAATAATAAGAACAACAATAATAATACCTTTTAATTTCAATGAGCTTTCTTTATTTACAAGTCAACAAATAAATAAATCAAATAAATAAATAAACAAAAAACAATTTTAGTGCATTTTTAGCAGCCTGATGATGGAGATTATCATAAACCTATTATTAATTTTTTATTATCCATTGCATTTAATTAATATGACAGCGATTAAACCTGCAGACCTGTATTGATAATGATGAGCGTGTGAAAGTGTGTTTCTCCATCATTATTCTGACTCTCTGGGCTTGTTTTATTATGCGACTGTAGTTTATAATCCGGCTGTAATCTCTCTCCGCCGGCTCTCCTGTGCATCTGACAACACCTGCTGGGATTTGGGGAATATTTTCTTACAGGTTTTAATGGGTTCTTTAGGGCGACGGAGACTTTGTGAACCGTCTGATAACTTTAAATACACGTTTGCGCACAATCCAAACGTACGAGGCCAGATTACAGAAATGACACGCTGAAAAGAGAGAACCGTTCACTTGTGAGATTCCCAGAGTGTTTTTGCTCACTGCTGATCTCATCTGGAAGCCCATCAGGAGGGAAACTTTATTTTTTATGCCGCTTTCAACAGCTTTTGCTGAAGAGCTTGACATCTACAGCATGCTAACAGAATATTAACAGCTTATGCATGAGGAAAATGTCCTTTTAATGAGCTCAATGCGACTAAAAAGGACCACTTATGGCAAGAAAACCCTGCTGAATAGGGTTGGGGAATAAAAAAATGACCAAAAGTAAAAATATGTAAATGCAGAAATGAAAGTTGACTGACTATAACTGGAATTAAAAACAGATTTTATAACTTTTTTATGATGTTTTGCTGGTTTTCAGAAATGCTATGTCATGTCATGCGTGTGTTATGTTTATCTGTGTGTAAGACGCTTAAACACATACACATATTTCAGAGGATAAGATTTCACATGGGATAAAGCCCAGTTTAAAGTTCTTGCTTAATTTTGTTGATATAATAGAGTTAAAAGTTTTTAGTGTACGGAATTTAGATATCACCTTTTATCACATCATAAATGCTCTAAGGAATGTCATTACTGGAAAAACGTTTGCATTGGTTGGCATTGTTGGAATTTTTTCTCCACTTCAGCAAGACTCACATGCACTGAAATTTGTACATTTATTCACATCTATATTCTGAAGGATTTTACTGTGGGGTTTGTTCATATTTGATTCACACTGATTTTTATATTATTTTAATCCTGAAAAAGCACTGTGCAAATTTATTCGTTTTGTATATTGACAGTACTTTAGAGTATATTTTAAATGTATTTTGTGTGTGCGTGTGTGAGATTTCATGATTGCTGTAAAAATGCACCTACATTTTTTTTGCATGAAGATTTTGGGCTCCAAGTTGTGATTACACTGATTATTCACATCTTTCATGATGACCATCATTCAATAAAAGAGACTTCTCTTTGAGCTTTAACTGGAGAGCTCTACATCTACAGTATGCTGACAGAATATTAACAGCATATGCAGGGGGAAAATGTCTTTTTAATGAGCTCAATGCGACAAAAATTGGCCACTTATGGCAAGAAAACCCTGCTGATTAGGGTTGGGGAATTAAAAAAAAAAGATCTTAATCACCAGATTTTGCAGGTTGAATAATTATAACTGGAATTAAAAACAAATGTTATGACATATATAAGCATATTGTGCAAGTTTGCAGAAATGCTATGTTTAAATGTGCTAACTATCCATTAGATGTTTAAACACATACTACTTTTTCAGAGAATAAATTTCACATGAAATAATGTCAGGTTTAAAATTCTTGCTCAGTTGTGTTCACATATTAGAGTTAAAATTTTTAGTGTAGGGATTTTGGATATCTCTTTTTATCACTTTATAAATCCAAAAATACTGTCAATATTCAAAAACGAATTAATCTGCACAGTGCTTTTAGGTTTAAAATGTTATAAAAACCAGTGTGAATCAAATATGATCAAACCCCACAGTAAAATCCTTTAGAATATAGATGTGAATAAATGTACAAATTTCAGTGCATGTGAGTCTTGCTGAAGTAGAGAATAAACACTCACACTTTCAGGATCTCAAAGTTGTTCCTGCAATGACTTTGCTTAAAGCTCAGAAACTTTGGAGGGTTTTTTGAATGTATTTTGTTTGTTTGTTTGTTGTGTTAACAAGTGTGTGTGTGTGTGTGTGTGTGTGTGTGTGTGTGTGTGTGTGTGTGTGTGTGTGTGTGTGTGTGTGTGTGTGTGTGTGTGTGTGTTATTTCATATTTGCTGTGGAAATGCACCTGTTTTCTTATTTAAGATTAAGATTTTGGGCTCTAAGTCCTGATTAAACTGATTATTTACAACTTTCATGATGACCATCATTCAACAAAGGACATTTTCTCTTTGAGCTTTAACTGGAGAGCTCAACATCTACAGTATGCTAACAGAATATTAACAGTATTTTCATAGGCAAAATGTATTTTTAATTAGCTCAATGGAACTAAAATGACGACTTAAGGCAAGAAAACTCTGCTGGATAGGCTTGGAGAGTAACAAATGATCTAAATCAACAGATTTAGCAAGTTGATTGATTAGAACTGGACATTTTTGTAACATATTTTGAAAGTTTTGAGTTTAAATGTGCAAATCGTGCATAAGATGCTTTAAAACATGCAATCTTTTCAGAGAATAAAATTTCACATGAGATAAAGCCAGATTTTAATGTATTGCTTAATTTGCTTTACATATTAGAGTTGAAAGTTTTTAGTGTAGGGATTTTGGATATCTTTTTTTATCACTTTATAAATCTAAAAAATACTGTCAATAGACAAAAACGAATTAATCTGCACAGTGCTTTTAGGTTTAAAATGTTATAAAAATCAGTGTGAGATTTTTTCAAATTTGAACAAACCCCACAGTAAAATCCTTCAGAATATAGATGTGAATAAATGTACAAATTTCAGTGCATGTGAGTCTTGTTGAAGTGGAGAAAAAAACTCTCAAACTTTCAGAATCCTAAAGCGAACCAACGCCTGGAGAAAAAAAAGGTTTTCCTGCAGTGACTTTTCTAAAGCTCTGATTTCATTGATTGAGCTCAAGTTAATTGATTATAACTGCAATAGAAAACATATTTTATGACATATATAGACATATGTTGCAAATTTCCAGAAATGCTATGTTTAAATGTGCAAATCATGCTTCAGATGCTTAAACACATAGTTTTCAGAGAATAAAATTTCACACAAGATGAAGTCAGGTTTAAAATTCTTGATTATTATTGTTCACATATTAGAGTTACATGTTTTTAGTGTAGGGATTTTAGATGTCTCTTATCCAGCACGTTTTTACGCAGCGGATGCCCTTCCAGCCGCAACCCATCCCTGGGAAACATCCACACACACTTATACACTACAGACAATTTAGCCTCCCCAATTCCCCTGTACTGCATGTCTTTGGATTGTGGGGGAAACCGGAGCACCCAGAGGAAACCCAAGCGAATGCAGGGAGAACATGCAAACTCCACACAGAAATGCCAACTGACCCAGTCGAGGCTCCAACCAGCAACCTTCCGGCTGAGAGGCGACAGCACTACCTACTGCACCATTGAGTTGCCATTTCAAAACCAGTGTGAATTAAATATGATCAAACCCCACAGTAAAATCCTTCACAATACAGATGTGTTTAACTGTACAAATTCCAGTGCATGCGAGTCTTGCTGAAGTGGAGAATAAACTCTCACACTTTCAGGATCTCAAAGTGAACCAACGCCTGGAGAAAAAATCCAGCAGTGACTTTCCCTAAAGCTCGGAGACTTTAGAGATGTGTTCAAACTCAGCATAAACTCTGAAGTGGGTTTCTAACTTCCCTCTGGATCCAAATACAGGGCACACATTTTCCCTCGCGCTGCTTTCTGGAAGGACAGGGAGCCAGATTTCTTTCATCATTAAAAAATTAATGCAAGAAAAAAAAATCAAAGAACAATGAGGATCTTCAAAGAGCTGCTCTGATGGCCACAAACAAACGCTAAACTCTAGAAAATCAGAATCTCCAGAGAGAAGGCCCTCGTTTCATGAGGACAGCGGTGCAATGACGCCATCTTTTATTTAGGATATAAGCTATAATCATTTGCTAAATTCAAATTTGCTAAATAAACTGGTCCCACTTTTTTTTGATGGTCCGCTTGTTGAATTAAGTTACATTGCATCTACATGCCAACTAACTCTCATTAGATTATAAGTAGACTGATGTGGTTAGGGTTGGAACTAGGGTTAGTGTAAGTAGACATGTGCTTGCAAAGTTTCTTATAGTCAGCTAAATGTCTGTTGAAGGAGCAGATATTAAGCAGACAGTCTACTAATACTCAACTGGACCATCAAAATAAAGTGTTACCAATAAACTTTTACTGGAAAACACTTCGATTTGAAAAGAAATTAAAGGGTCCAAATTATTCAGTCATTCATTTTCCTTCAGCTTAGTCCCTTTATTAATCCGGGGTCGCCACAGCAGAATGAACCGCCAACTTATCCAGCAAGTTTTTACGCAGCGGATGCCCTTCCAGCCGCAACCCATCTCTGGGAAACATCCACACACACTCATTCACACACACATACACACAAACACTCACACACTACGAACAATTTAACCTACCCAGTTCACCTGTACTGCATGTCTTTATACTGTGGGGGAAACCGGAGCAGGGAGAACATGCAAACTCCACACAGAAACGACAACTGAGCCGAGGTTCGAACCAGCGACCTTCTTGCAGTGAGGCGACAGCACTACCTACTGCACCACTGCGTCGCCTTCATCAGCTTAGTCCCTTTATTTATCAGGGGTCGCCACAGTGGAATTAACCGCCAACTATTCCATTTTGTTCCACATTCCACAATTGTTTTACAAAGCTGATGCCCTTCCAACCGCAACCCAGTATTGGAAAACACCCATACACACTCATTCACACACACACTCATACACTCCTGCCAGTGTAGTTGATCAGTTCCCCTATAGCGCATGTGTTTGGACTGTGGGGGAAACCGGAGCACCCGGAGGAAACCCACATCAACACTGGGTGAACATGCAAACTCTACAGAGAAATGCCTACTGACTAGGCATGGGATGACAACTGTTTTCAAGGTATACCGTGGTTTGGAAAAGTCAAGGTTTAAAAAATGCCAACATTTTCTGTAATACCGTTCCTAAGGTATCTGTAATATTTTTTTATTTACTTTGTTTTTTAGGAGAGCAGTATCTCCAGCAGGAAGAAATATCCAAAGATGCTGTTTTAAATTGTAAAGAAATCAGTGTTTTGATTTGATTTCATGTTTAAATAAAATAATGGTCACTTTTTACAATAAGGTTCATTAGTTAATGCTAAGTAATGCATTTACTAACATGAACAAACATTGAGCAATACATTTACTACAGTAGATATTCATGTTAATAAACGTTAGTTAATGAAAATACAGTAGTTCATTGTTAGTAACTCATGGTGCATTAACTAATGTTAACAAGCATGGACTTGGATGGTAATAATGCATTAGTAAATGCTCAATTATGATTGATAAATGCTGTACATGTGTTGTTCATGATTACTTCATGTTAGTAAATGCATTAACTATTGAACCTTATTGTAAAGTGTTACCGAAATAATTAAACAAATAAAAAAATAATTAGTTTTCAAAAGGGAAGAGGGTTTTGTTTTTTTAGCCAGACATTTGAAAAGAGCATATTTTAGAGCAGTGATCACAATACCTGCCACGGTTGATGATGCATGCGCTCTTTCTGTCATGTTGTCACGTGGGATTGTTTTGTATTCTTTCATGTACTGCTGTTGTGTGTTGTGATCACGTGACTCACTACTAGGATCAGCTGGTCTGTCTTCAGCCCAGCTGTCGGCACTTTGCTTCTTCTATTTAAGAAGCGTCACTTACATGCTTCATTGTCAGTTCGTTTCTCTTGTTTGTGACTTATCTGTGTCTTGTCAGGAACCTCGTTTATCTGGTTCACTCTTGGCGCCGAGTCCCGACGCTGGATGTTTTTGCATTGTTGTTCACTGAACATTCCTGACTTAATTTCATTCAATTTTACTTGCAGTTGAATCCATCTATCTAGAGTGTTTTCCTGAACGTGACAATACCGTGATACCATAATACTGTGATATTCTTATCCAAGGTTATCATACTGTTAGAATCTTTTACCAGCCCATGCTTACAACTGACCCAGCTGGGACTCGAACCAGTGACCTTCTTGCTATGCTAACCACTGAGCCACCATGCCACCAGTACGGTTTTATAAGAAAACCATTCATCCTTCAGTCTTTCAATGTCAAGAACACACATATATGCTCAATGTGGTGAATTTGTTTGCTATTAATCGTGGAATTTGCTGGATGCTTCAATGTGAAAAATGTTTTAACAGAAAATATGAACTCTTTCATGAAAAGCATCTCGACTGAATTCTCTTCTTTTGTTGAATAAGGTCAACAGCACTATCCAGTATTTTTACGTCAATTACTAATAAACAAAAATGTTTTATTCAGAATATGATTTGAGAAATTCTTTAAAGGCTTGATGACGGACGATAGCCTTGCTTCTGAAAAGGATTTAAACTCAATTGGGTTCCTGATTAAAACAAGAACTGACATGTCAATGTGTCTGGAAGAAGACGTATAACTTAAATATTACAAAGACTTATTTATTTATGAACATGTAGATATATTTGTGCTGTAAAAAAAACACTCATTCACTTTCCTTCAGCTTAGCCTCTTTATTTATCAAAGGTCACCACGGTGGAATGAACCGCCAACTATTTCAGCTTATGTTTTACACAGCGGATGTTCTTCCAGCTGCAACCCAGTACTGGGAAACTCCCATACACACTCATTCACACACACACACACACACACACTAATACACTACAGACAATTTAGTTGATCAGTTCCCCTATAGCGCATGTGTTTGGACTGTGGGGGAAACCAGAGCACCCGGAGGAAACCCAACACAGGGAGAACATGCAAACTCCACACAGAAATGCCTACTGACCCAAGCGAGACTCAAACCAGCGACCTTCTTGCTGTGAGGCCACAGTGCTAACCACTGAGCCACTGTGACGCCTGTGAAAATGAAAATACAGAGGGAAAACATGCGTTTTTGTTAAGGTGTGTGTGTGTGTGTGTGTGTGTGTGTGTGTGTGTGTGTGTGTGTGTGTGTGTGTGTGTGTGTGTGTGTGTCGTCATGTTTGCTCTGAAAGCGCACCTGCACTTGCTGTTTCCCTCTTTCTCTTAGAGACGCAATCTCACACACACACTCTCACACACCAGCACAGATTCACTAACATAGAAATAGACACACACTCTCTCTCACTCTCTCACACACACACAGACCCACATGGGCACAAACACACCAGCATAGCCTACACACACAGTCACTCACACATACAGTCAAATACACACGAGACACACACACACTCAGTGTACAGTCTTACATACACAGACACGAACATATACACTCTCTAATACACATACACACACACACACACACACACAAGCGCGCACACACAGAGAGATAAAGAGACCAGCTGAACGGATATATGCAACCTGACAGCGACTGGTGGGATCATTTAGCATTGGTGTTTCACAGTTTTAGTGTATGTGTGTGTGTATGTGTGTGTGTGTGTGTGTGTGTGTGTATGTCCTTCCACACTCATTTGGCCACAGGATCTTCAGCTGTCGCTTGTGTTCAGCATCTGTCCTCATGCATTAAAACATACGTATGAATGAGCGTGTGTGTGTGTGTGTGTGTGTGTGTGTGTGTGTGTGTGTGTGTGTGTGTGTGTGTGTGTGCCGCAGGACTCGCGCTGCAGGTGATGTACATCCTTAGGCCAGACACTTTCTGCTTCAGTGATGTCAGCGTGACTTTGACCTGCTGAAATCAGACACACACACACACACACACACACAGGGATCCTCACTGAAGCAAAACACACTAATATTATAGGGATGATGTAGGGAATATTCATTCATTCATTCATTTTCTTGTCGGCTTAGTCCCTTTATTAATCTGAGGTTGCCACAGCAGAATGAACCGCCAACTTATCCAGCACATTTTCATGCAGCGTATGCCCTTCCAGCTGCAACCCATCTCTGGGAAACATCCACACACACATTCATTCACACTCACACACTACGGACAATTTAGCCTACCCAATTCACCTGTACCGCATGTTTGGACATTCACTGCGCTCTGAGTTTTCCACATTACGGCGACTTCTGCTACTGAGAAACCTGGAAGACTTGGTTGTCAGCATCCCATTTACATTACAATTATTCAGTGAAAACTGTTTATTTAATATTTATTCAAAGCTGTTAAACGCATGCATTTTGATCGATCATGTTTGCATATTTCCATAACGCCTTACCTTCTGTGTTCATGATTTATATACTGTTTATTTTCAAAACATGAACTTGCTTAATAAAGCGTAAGATTCACAATCAACACCACAGACGTAATGACACCGACGCAACTTTGATGTGTGTTGTTTAATGTAATGTAACGTAATTAATGTCATATTTTGTGTGCTGTAATTGTAGTCCTGCATCATATGTACTCAATAGGGGTGTCACGATTTCGATTTTTAATCGAAATCGATCTAAATTTATGCTCAATTTCGATTATCGAATCAAAAAATATAATGGTATAATGGTCGATGCTGCCACGCCCCCATGTCACGTCAGCTTGGCTTGCCAAGCGGGAAAAAAACAGGCTTGTTGAAGTGCTTGCAGAAGCAGGAGACCCGTCGACAGAACTTAAACCCTCTCCTCTTTCAATGAAGTCGCCGGTGTGGAAGCATTTTGGATTTCCAGTGAGTTATGTTGACAACGTTCGTGTTGTCGACAAAAAAAACACAGTTTTGCAAGCTCTGCTATGTACGTATTACGTACGGTTCGTCTGATAGACAACACCGGCATCGCGATCCTCCGCCCGCCCCCGTTGCAAATCCGCTGGCGAAAAGTTCACACTCAGGCCCTGTTTACACTGTCTTTGTTTTTAAATGGCATTTTAGAACGACAACGATTTGACATCCACAGTGGCGTGTAGCATTTCTGAGCAGTTCTCCTTCCTCACTACCGCTGAAAATGCACATCACGTGACCACACAGACACAGACGCACACACAGCCATGCGCTCGAGACAGCAGGTCCAGGCAGTCAGAGGACTGCTTCAGTCTTTCACTCACTTGTACTTAGTCATTTTAGCGAACACCTCAGATACTGTTGGCTGGTTCCTGTTGGTTGTGCGTCTTTTTTACCGACGCCATTATAACGACACAGATCACTGCCTATTCACGAGTCCCGCAGAAACAGTGATTGACAGGTGGTCATTATGTGTGTGTCTTGCCTTTATTCATTTACTGTATGATTTGTTTATGGGTAAAACAAAGACCATGCAGGTCAGGTAGTTTAAACGGTAGGCTAATAATAATTCATTGGTCATTAATTAATTAATTATTCATAATCGAAAATAGAATCGTGCCTTTAGAATCGAAAATGTAATCGAATCGAGGATTTGGAGGATCGTGACACCCTTAGTACTCAAAGATTATTTATTTATATAATAATAATGACCACTTATTATTAATTAAGATATCAATTAAAACTAAATTCCTCTTTAAAAAGTGACAATCATGATTATAACTTATAATCATTTATAATGTATGGTCATTTAATCGCCATTACCGATCATAAATGTTGTGATTTAAGACATAATAGTATTAAAAATAATAGTAATATTAATAGTAACAATAATTCATTCATTTTTCTTCAGTTTAGTCTCTTATTTATCAGGGGTCTTCACAGCGGAATGAACCGCCAACTATTCCAGCGTATGTTTTACACAGCGGATGCCCTCCCAGCTGCAACCCAGTGCTGGGATGCACCCATACACACTCATTCTCCCACACACACACACACACACTCATACATTACGGTCAGTTTAGTTGATCCGTTCCCCTATAGCGCATGTGTTTGGACTGTGGGGGAAACCGGAGCACCCGAACGAAAGCCACTCCAACACGGGCAGAACATGCAAACTGTAATATTTGGTGGTTCATTCCGCTGTGGCAACCTCTGATAAATAAAAGGAATAAGCCAATAAGAAGATGGATGAATGATCGAGTGTTAACAAGAGTTGACATCATAATTCATTAATTTTCCTTCAGCTTCAACTATTCCAGCATGCGTTTTACACAGCGGATACCCTTCCAGCTGCAACCCAGTACTGGAAAACACCCATATACACTAATTCACACATACACTACAGCCAGTGTAGTTGATCAGTTCCCCTATAGCGCATGTGTTTGGACTGTGGGGGAAACCGGAGCACCCGGAGGAAACCCACGCCAACACGGGGAGAACATGCAAACTCCACACAGAAACAACAACTGACCCAGCCGAGAGTAGAACCAGTGACCTTCTTACTATGAGGCCACAATGCGACACCACTGAGCCAATAATGACAATAATAATAATTTTAAATAATAATGTGCATTATCTAAGAGTTTCTTTATATATTTGAGAATATTATTTAAGATAATCATAAATCAAACACATTATTATAAAAATAAAGTGTAACAATAAATAAATAAATAAATAAATAAATAAAGCGCTGTACTTTATGAAAACTAATACAACATCAGAAGGCAGATGTTCTCATTTCTCCAGCAGATCTCAGTCGGTGCAGTTAAATGTGACGTTCGCCTGCAGATGTGCGCGGTCATTCTCTCCTCAGAGCTGTGTGTGTGTGTGTGTGGAGC
Organism: Danio rerio; assembly: GCF_052040795.2. Lineage (NCBI taxonomy): Eukaryota > Metazoa > Chordata > Actinopteri > Cypriniformes > Danionidae > Danio > Danio rerio. Next base: position 50,987,647 of record NC_141035.1, read on the forward strand.
ATCACACTGTTGTGTTGTTGTTGTTGTTTTTATCAGTGATGTAATCTTCCGCATGAAAACTTCAGCAAACATGTCCATCTTCAGATTCATTACAGAAATGAGCAGCAAAGCAGAGCAGACACACACACACACACACACACACACAACAAGGAGCTTCAGTTGTCAGACACTAATGAAGGATAATGACAGAACAGTGTGCCTGTGTGTGTTAGTTTGTTAGTGTGTGTGTATGTGTGTATTAGTTTGTGTTGTATATTTGTGTGCGTGTTTCTCTGCAATTTGTGTGTGTGAGTTTGTTTCTCTAAAGTGTGTGTATGTGTGTGTAAGATTGTGTGGGTCGGTGTGTGTGTGTTAGTTTGTTTGAAATGTTTCTTTGTGTGTGTGTGTGTGTGTGTGTGCGTGCGTGTGTGTGTGTGTGTGTGTGTGTGTGTGTGTGTGTGTGTGTGTGTGTGTCCTGCAGTGTACTGTCCTGCTCTGCTCAGGGAATTGTAAAAATAATTCTGAAATCTTGCATTTGCTGTGTTTTCTCAGTGTTTGCTGAGCTGCCACAGAGAACACAAACACACACACACACACACACTCACACACACACACACACACACACACACACACACACACACACACACACACACACACACACACACACACACACACACAAACACACTTCAGTCCAAAACAATCAACTACAACAACACAAGTGAACCGCATCAGCGGCGTGATGCTAACACACACTGAAAACACTGCTGAGAAACACAGTATACACACACGCGCACACACACACACACACACACACACACACACACACTGAAAACACTGCTGAGAAACACAGTATAAAGTGTGCACACGCGCACACACACACACACACACACACACTGAAAACACTGCTGAGAAACACAGTATAAAGTGTGCACACGCGCACACACACACACACACACACACACACACACACACACACACACTGAAAACACTGCCGAGAAACACAGTATAAAGCACAGACACACATACACACAGACACACACACACAAACACACACACACACACACACTAAAAACACTGCTGAAAAACACATTATAAAGCGCGCACACACTGAAAACACTGCTGAGAAATACAATATATAGTACACACATACAATCATATACATAAACACACACAAACACAAATTAACATACATTAACACACAGAAACACACTAACACACACGCATTAACATACATAAACACACACAAAAACACATTAACACACACAAAATAATCATACAAGCACACATGCAAAAACACACTCACACACACAGACACAGTTGTGACACAAATACATTCAAACAACAATTACACACACATGCACAAAAAAACACATCAGACACACACACACACACACACACACACACACACAAACTAATATATGCTCGTACACTCTAACACAAACATCCACAGACTTTAGAGAAACACACTCACACACACACAAATTGCAGAGAAAGACGCACACAAATATACAACACAAACTAATATACACACACACACACACACACACTGGTGAATCAGTCTGATGCTCATTACTGTCAAGCTGAAGCTGTCAAACAGCAATCCAGCACAATCTAATCACACACACACCAATCACTGCACTTTAACCTGATGCTCACACAGACAGAGACACACACACACACACACACACACACACACACACACACACACAGAAACGTGTGTATGTGTGTGTATAACATGGTTTGTTTGAGCTGTAGTTGAGGGACTGTAGATTGACGTGAGCTCTCTCTCTCTGTCTCTCTCTCTCTCTCTCTCTCTCTCTCTCTCTCTCTCTCTCTCTCTCTCTCTCTCTCTCTCTCTCTCTCTCTCTCCAGGGCTGTTAGTGTGACGTCTGCAGGTGAGCTGATTCATGGATGTCGTGTTTCTCCAGTGTGTTTGTCCTCTTCAAACATGCGCTTTACAGCTTCCAAGTGTGTGAGCAGTGTCGAGCGTTACGTTTACCTGTCAGCGACGTCTTCAATATTTCATTTACCTGTCAGCGACGTCTTTGGTCAGTCACAGATCATTATTGACTTATTAAAGGGTCACGAAACACCAGAACACATGTGTTGAGCTGTTGACAGTGGTATATGTGTCCCACACTGCTATAAACACTATTAGGACACCTATATTTCACTAGAAAGTGTAAATTGGTTGTTTTTGCGTTATTTCAAGCAAATTTGTACTTCCGGTTTGAAACGAATTTTTGAAGCTGCGTCACGGTCATGACATAATAGCGTGTATTCCAGCGTGCAGACTGGACGTCTGTGCCAGAGTGTGTCTTATTATGTCTTACAGTGTGCTGCATTAATGCATGAGTAAGGCTCGGTTCAAACCAATCAGCGCGCTCTATTGTGCATCTTCATTAATATTCATTACTGTCACAGTGTTTAGACGGCAGAGACGCCACGTTGTGTTGGCAAAACAAGCGTGAAGTGTTGCTTTTATAGTTTGCTGCAGTGAAGTTTTGTTTTCATTTTCTCTCTGCGAGAGCTCAGCTGGAGTCACGTGTGGATTAACAGTGTACGCGACGCTCAACAACAATAACTTACGTGTCTAAGGAGGATTATTGTTTACCTGAGAGCTGTTCTCATCTGCAAACGCTGAGATCCGGATTTGCTGCTCGTCTCCTCTTAATAAAGACGCGGCTCTAGTTGCTGGTGATTGTCCTGTCTCTACAGATTTGGTTAGTGAGCGACCAGTGCTCTTTGTTTATTCAGTTTGTTCGTATCGAACTAAGTTAACTATTGCACCGAGTGTAAACATGTTAGCACCACAACCAAACTTTAGTGACCGGAATAACACACGCGGCTTTCTGACGCCACCTGCCGTCTGCATCTAAGTTTCCGGGAAGAGCTGAGGTTGTTTTCTCTCATTCGCCGTGCGGTATCAAACATTACATGAAAAATACACGCTTAGAGCAGCTCCTCGAATCAAATATCTCGTTTGTCGTGAGGGACATGACTGAATTCCCTGAATGAAAGAGCCAAACTGCAGGTAAAGTCCACCATGTAACAATTTGGCAAATAATTCGACTACAGATGTCCATGTAGGTTAAACACCATCACTTTCTCCTGTGTGTGTGTGTGTGTGTGTGTGTGTGTGTGTGTGTGTGTGTGTGTGTGTGTGTGTATTTTGACTCTGAAACTCGCGCGTGTCCAAATAGGCACTCCCACACCATCCCACTTTTCTTCCTCCGACACTCCGCCCTAAACAGAGCTGGACACGCCCACTTTTCTGACTTTTCCCAAAGTAGAGATGTGAAAACACCCTGCTGAAACGAGGGGGTCTCATGGCCCTTTAAAGACTCTGCTGAAGGATCACAGTGTGACCAAAACACTCAGTAAGTTTGTTTTTCTGTTGCATTCCGGGTCACTCCCGGTGTGTGGTACATTCCCTTTCCGTAAGGAATCAGTGATAGTAAATGTGTTTGGGGATTGTAAAAGTGTTTTGCGTCTGGTTAATTTGTTTCTAAAATGTAAATGTTTGGTTCTTGGTAAAGTAGTTTTTCCTCTGTAATTGTGTCTGATTATAGGTAAAAATGTTTTTGAAAATGTAAATTTGTCTCGAGCTTTGTAAAAGTGTTTCCCACTTTGTAATGTTGTTTTGCACTTCCCGGCCACTGTAGGAACATCGCACTGTGAGTGAATTAAAAAAGAAACACACAAACACACACAGCCACATGTGCATACACACGTTACCCTAGTAGCAAAGAATTCTGGCCCAGATTTGGCATAAAGCTGGGACATCAGGCATTCATCCAGCACTGGCATACAGCATGTGGGCCAACCATGGCCCGGGTTTGGCAGAGGTGGCACCGTCTATAATGCGGCACACAAGATTTGGGCCAGATGTAAAACGTAGTATTTGGCCCAGATTTTAAAAATTGATTGTGGGCCACGTGAGTTTGGCCAGTCTTGACCCACATTTAAAATACATAAAAATATTTTTTGATTAAATAAATCAATTCTACCAATCAGGTCACTGAGAAAAAACAAGGCCCATAGTGTGCCTAAAGCGCAACGCTTCATAGCTTTATTATTTTCATTGCAATCGTGACACACCAACCTTACTGGCCGAGTTCAGGCCCAGTTATGAGTTATTAACTTAGCTGAGACTTAGCCCAGATATGGTCTGTGTTTGGCCCTTGTCTGGAAGCCAGATTTGGTCCAGTCATGTACCGTAATTCACTGCGGCATGTGGGCCAAGCAAAACCTGATTGTGTGGGCCAGAGCTGGGCCAGAGAAATTTTGCTATGTGGGTAGTTTCTATATCTTACAAACATATGCTTACACACAAATTACTGTCTATATCTCACACACACACTCATGCACAAACACACACACATAAATACACATGCACAAACGCTCTAACACACACGCGAACACACACGCGCGCACACACACACACACACACACACACACACACACACACACACACACACACAATCACCTCTGCTACCAATTTCCTGTTTCTACCCTTGTATAATTGCCATTTCATGGACTGATCCACCTGTCTGTCTGAGGTGTCAGTGTGTGTGTGTGTGTGTGTGTGTGTGTGTGTGTGTGTGTGTGTGTGTGTGTGTGTGTGTGTGTGTGTGTGTGTGTGTGTGTGTGTGTGTGACTAAAGCCCTGCAGGATATCAGCTGAACTACACACACCTTATCTGACAGGTAATTACAACACCTGTTTGTTTCTCTGTCTCCTTTTCAACACACACACGCACACACGCACACACACACACACACACACACGAGGCCCTGCAGGCATAACACACGCTCCTGCACTTAATTAGCATTTCTTTAGTCACATGAATGTGTGTATGTGTTTATATAACCGTGTGTGTGTGTGTGTGTGTGTGTGTGTGTGTGTGTGTGTGTGTGTGTGTGTGTGTGTGTGTGTGTGTGTGTCAGGGGTAAATGTCCACGTGGAGGGTAAATGTCAGATAAAGCAAGGTGACCTTTTTGTACATATTACCTGAGGGACCGTGTGTGTGTGTGTGTGTGTGTGTGTGTGTGTGTGTGTGTGTGTGTGTGTGTGTGTGTGTGTGAATGTGATAACACAACCCTTTTGGGTAGACGCACACTGAGTCTATTTAAACAATAACTAAGACTGTACAGAGAGTCTCGCTGCTGAAGTAAACAACACAAACGCATCACAGAATAGTAGCTCAGTGGTGTCGCACTGTTGCCTCACAGCAAGAAGGCCTCCAGTTCGAGTCCTAGCTGGGTCAGTTGGTGTTTCTGTGTGGAGTTTGCATGTTCTCCCCGTGTTGGCGTGGGTTTCCTCCGGGTGCTCCGGTTCCACAGTCCAAACACATGCGCTATAGGGGAATTGGGTAGGCTAAATTGTCCAGTGAATGTGTGTGAATGAGTGTGTATGGGTGTTTCCCAGTGATGGGTTGCAGCTGGAAGGGCATGGATGCTGGATAATTTGATGGTTCATTCCGCTGTGGCATCCCCAGATTAATAAAGGGACTAAGTCGAAAAGCTTAAATTGTCTGGTTTCTATATCTGCTGGCTGATTTTGATAGATATTACTGAGCTAGAAGGATAAAAAGGAGACTCATCAGAGTCGTAAAGCATTACTTTGCTACAGCAATCCACATGTAAACAGTGTTTAGCAGTTTTAGATATTTTTAGAGGCTGAATTCAAATTAAAAATGACCAAACTACTGATAGTAATTAAGAGTTGTATGTCTACTTCATAAGTATTATCAAAAGTATTAACACATGTTCCTCAAAACTTAGGAGGTCCCCTTACCATACCGGCTGTGGGAATATACATTTATTTTATCTATATATAACTGAAAAGTTGTTATCAGGGTGTGACAGATCTAAAAATGTCTTGGTTTCCTGAGCGCTGACGGGCTCCAAAGTAATGCAAATGATCAGCTTCACAGCACGGCTGTATCTATTGTCCTCTCTGTCTCCAGAACATCATTTGCGCACTGTTTTAATGCTAAAATGTATCTTGAATGGATACTTATATGCTGATGAGATCGGCCTGGAAAGGCATGTTCAGGGGCGGACTGGCCATCTGGCTATTCTGGCAAATGCCAGAAGGGCCAGACCATTTTTTAAATGTGGGCCAGTCAGCTATTTTCTTATTTATTTTTTATATGTATTGTTTTTACCTGTAGGCAGCTTTTGATGATGGTAACAGTAAGAATAACAATAACAAATGTTAAGCATTGTATGTTATGTATGTTAAATGTTAAGGCTGGTTTCGAGATGGACCATCCTAATCAGAGGTTACGCGGAATGTAATCAAAATCTGGCATGAATGTCAAACAAACAGTAAGTGCAACACAAGCTAATTGTCAGAGATGGTCCATAAAAAAGGAAAATCAGTGCCGAAAAGCTCATAGAAAGCAAATAAACAAAAAAAGGCTCTAAAATCAGATATTGCCAAATGCATAAAATGAACTGAACTATTCTCGCGAGGGGGCGGCGCAGTGGCGCAGTGGGTAGCGCTGTCACCTCACCTCATAGGTGAATAGGGTAGGCTTAATTGTCCATAGTGCATGTATGTAAATGTGTGTATAGGAGTTTCCCAGTGATGGGTTGCAGCTTGGAGGGCATCCGCTGCGTAAAACATGTACTAAATAAGTTAGCGGTTCATTCTGCTGTGGCGATCCCAGGTTAAAAAAGGGACAAAGCCAAAACGAAAGTGAATGATTTCATGTATAAATTTGTTATAAATGAGTTGTTTTTGTTCCAGTCACATACATTAAATGTTTAAATATCTAATACATATGGCACTGCTTATATTATTTTACTATCTGTACACTAATATAAGTAGTGAATGTGTGTGTCCATGGATGGGGCTGTGTCAGTGTAGTAATGTGGGCTGGTGCGGCTACAGTGCCAGGGCTGATTTAAGGTCCCAGTCCGCCCCTGGGCATGTTACCCTGCCGACAACAACACTTCATTTGCATGCTTTGTGTGACTGTCCCCACCATGAATGTCCACACCTACAAGTATCAAATGTATTTAAACTGAGTGTCTGTTGTACCAGAGTTTCTTTTGATGACGCCACAGCCACGCTGAGTTCTCACACACCGAAAGTTCTCCCTGGTTTTTTGGTCTCGCCTTAGAATTTCACAACAGTTTGGTGCCGTGAGCCAGACGAGAGAAATTCACAACACGGTCAACCCTCCCGTTTTTCCCGGGATTCTCTCGTATTTTACAGTTTTATCCCGCTATCATGCTGTAAAGGTATTTTCACGTATTTCCAACACAATCTCACAGCAATTCATAACTTTTTGATTTAGTCGCTAATTCGTATGATCTAATTCGTACAATTTAGTACGATTTCCTCATCCACCAATTCGGTTGGGTTTAGGGGTGGGGTTAGGTGCCACACCTCCTTTTCAAAATCGTACAATTTCCTACGACTGAACTCGTACGAAGTAGTCACTAAACTGGCAAAACGTAAAATATTTACCTTTTCTCGTGAGATCAGGCTGGTATTTCTCCCGCATTTCATCCACAAAACAGTCATATAGCAGTGCGTGACTGTCAGCTGACGCGCTCCATCCTGATAAACAGACGCTGTTTCCCAAACGCATTCTGCACAGGCGATTTAAATCGCAAGTCTGGCTTTTGGGTGCGTGTTTAAACAGACATATTCACATAATTAATAATAATAACATCTAAAGATGTCGATTTTGGTGTTTTTCTTTTCAAACACAAGTAATTTTATAATAAATGAGCATAAAAAGTTAGGAAAACGGTCAAATGCCTTCATTATAATGAAATGATTTCATTTCAAAGTGAACATAATTAGTAATTTGAGGGTTTTTTTAAAGGAGGGGGGGGGGTCCTTATTATGGTTGGCATTTCCCTTATTTTCACATCCCAATGTTGACAGGTATGGCCCTTACATGTTCACCAACGTAAACTGGATGTCACCTGGTGGTCATGTCTAGCACTGCACCCAACACAATCTTCAAAAATAAAGCTGATATACATGAAAAAGTGTGATGGAAAGATTGCAGAACATTACATTCAGTGCAAACGTGTGTCTAAAGGTATTTTCCCGTATTTTCAGTGTTTCTGAAAAAAAAAAAAAAAAAAAAGTACAAAAAAAAAAAAAAAAAATACTACTAATACTACTAATACTTCCCTTCTTAGACTTTACAGACCTGAAACTTGCTTATAGCACTTATTCATTGTTGCTCTTAGTTGTGTAAATTGCTTCCTTGTCCTCATTTGTAAGTCGCTTTGGATAAAAGCGTCTGCTAAATGACTAAATGTAAATGTAAATGTAAATGTTTTCTGAAGGGTGGCAAGAAACATTGAAGAGCTGATCCTCCCTATACGCAACCCATACCACCGAACCACCAGGGGGCGCCCCTTGCTCTTAAATGTGAGTCTGTTCTGTGCTTTCGCTTTGTTTAGGCATGAAAACACATTGAAATAAATATAAAAATGGCGTGATTCCCTTTCATTTTCATTACAGGTGCCGACTCCCCTCCTATGCAATCCTCAAAACAGTCATATAGCGGTGCGTGACTGTCAGCTGACGCGCTCTATAGTGATAAACAGACGCTGTTTCCCAAACGCATTCTGTACAGGCGATTTGAAGCGGAGCGAACGTCTGGCTTTTGGGTGCGTGTTTAAACAGGCATAAACACATAATTAATAATAATAACATCTAAAGATGTCAATCTTGGTGTTTTTTTGTTTTTTTCAAACACAACTAATTTCGTCTTAAATGAGCATAAACAGTTAGGAAAGCAGTCGAATGCTTTCATTATAATGTTAGATGTGTGCATTTTTAAGTGACTCCTGTTATTTAATGTAATCAAATGCAAAAATCTAAATAAATAAGAGATTCATTGGTTGCTCTTTAATCAGAATGTGTACGTTATACAGTGGAGAAACGGCTAATGAGATATGATAGCTTGATTCTACACTCTCAGAAATAAAGGTGCGTGAGCTGTCACTGGGGTAGTACCTTTTCTAAAGGTACAGATTTGTACCTAAAAGGTCCATATTAATACCCCAAGAGTACATATTAGTACCTAAAACGTACAAAAGTGTGCCTCTTAAAATTTGTAGGTACTAATTATATACTTTTCAGGTACAAATATGGACCCTTCCAGTGCAAATGTGTACCTTTTGAAAAGGTACCATCCCAGTGACAGCCCGCATACCTTTATTTCTGAGAGTGTATTTCATCAGCTATTAATTTTAATAAGCTGAACTGTTTGCTAATGCATTTGCTGCTAATGTTATTTATGTTATATTTATTTTTTTGTAAATAATAATAATAAAACATATTACTGACTATTTTACTGTTTATTTACAATGAAACAGCTCACAGGATTTTTTAAAGAGTGGGGGGGGTCCTTATTATGGTGGGTATATGCCTTATTTTCACATCCTAATGTTGACAGGTATGGCCCTTACATGTTCACCAACGTAAACTGGATGTCACCTGGTGGTCATGTCTAGTACTGCACCCAACACAATCTTCAATAAAGCTGACATACATGAAAACGTGTGATGGAAAGACAGCAGAGCATTGCATTACGTGCGAGCGTGTGTGTGTTTCTGTCAAACTATTCACTAAAACCCCAAGCAGACAAACACAACTGACAGTATAGTATATTTATAGTGTATATTTATAGATTAGCCTGCATAATGAAATCAATTACTTAACATAAATTCAAGATCTGTGGAAAAATCCGAAAGATTGTGTGTGCGAGGTGTTTCTTCTAAGTCTCAACCAATACACATGTTGAATGCTGTGGCAATAATGCTTTACTTCTATTGTATTTATTGCATATAAGCGTTATTGTGTGCTTGTGTTGTTTCATAATTGAGCTG
>NC_141035.1:51005000-51010000 GCF_052040795.2 Danio rerio
CAGAACACCTTAGCAACCCCACTGCAACAAATAACACTCAGAACACCTTAGCAACCACCCTGCAACAAACAACACTCAGAACACCTTAGCAACCCCACTGCAACAAACAACACTCAGAACACCTTAGCAACCCCACTGCAACAAACAACACTCAGAACACCTTAGCAACCCCACTGCAACTAACAACACTCAGAACACCTTAGCAACCACCCTGCAACAAACAACACTCAGAACACCTTAGCAACCACACTGCAACAAACAACACTCAGAACACCTTAGCAACCACACTGCAACAAACAACACTCAGAACACCTTAACAACCCCACTGCAACAAACAACACTCAGAACACCTTAACAACCCCACTGCAACAAACAACACTCAGAACACCTTAGCAACCCCACTGCAACTAACAACACACAGAACACCTTAGCAACCACCCTGCAACAAACAACACTCAGAACACCTTAGCAACCCCACTGCAACAAACAACACTCAGAACACCTGAACAACCCCACTGCAACAAACAACACTCAGAACACCTTAGCAACCCCACTGCAACAAATAACACTCAGAACACCTTAGCAACCACCCTGCAACAAACATCACTCAGAACACCTTAGCAACCCCACTTCAACAAACAACACTCAGAACACCTTAGCAACCACCCTGCAACAAACAACACTCAGAACACCTGAACAACCCCACTGCAACAAACAACACTCAGAACACCTTAGCAACCCCACTGCAACAAATAACACTCAGAACACCTTAGCAACCACCCTGCAACAAACAACACTCAGAACACCTTAACAACCCCACTGCAACAAACAACACTCAGAACACCTTAGCAACCCCACTGCAACAAACAACACTCAGAACACCTTAGCAACCACCCTGCAACAAACAACACTCAGAACGCCTTAACAACCACACTGCAACACACAACACTCAGAACACCTTAACAACCCCACCACAACAAACAACACTCAGAACACCTTAACAACCACACTGCAACACACAAGCTTCTGAACACCTTGGCACTTACACTGCACTAACAACCACACCGTATCAACATTAAAAACAAACAATATTCAAATACATCATAGCAACGATATGGCAACAAGCTTAAAATCAAATCAAACACTCAGAACACCTTAATAACCACAATGCAACACACAAGACTCAGAACACCTTAGCAACCACACCGCAACATTAATAAAATCAAACAACACTCAGAACAACTTAATAACCATACTGCAACAACAATACTTAGACCACCTTAGCAACCACACCACATAAAACAAATGCAGAAGACCTTAAAAAACCACACCATAACAATCTTAAAAACAACCAACATGTAGAACACTTCAAAAGTAACACAGCAACCTGCTTAAAACACCCAGAACACCATAGCAACCACACAGCAACAAACCTAAAAAACAAACAACACTCAGAACACCTACACACTCAGAATGACTTTTAAAACAAACAATATTCAAATACATCATAGCAACCATATGACAACAAGCTTAAAATCTTAGCAACCACACCGTAACAATCTTAAAAACAACCAACAGATAGAACATCTTAGAAGCCACAGAGTGACCAGCTTAAAACACTCAGAACACCTTCACAACCACACTGCATCAACAAACTTTAAAAACAAACAACACTCAGAACACCTTAACAACCACACTGCATCAGCTTTAAAAACAAGCAATATTCAAATACATCATAGCAACCATATGGCAACAAGCTTAAAATCAAACAACACTCAGACCACCTTAGAAATCACACCGCAACAATCTTAAAAACAACCAACACATGGAACACCTTAAAAGCAACAAGGCAACCAGCTTAAAACACTCAGAGCACCTTAGCAACTGCACAGCAACAATCTGAAAAACAAACAATACTCAAATCACCTTAGCAACCACACGGCAACAATCTTACAACACTGGCAGTGATTCTTCATTAACGTCTAAAAAGAGTGGACACAGCGTGTGTGTGTGTGTGTGTGTGTGTGTGTGTGTGTGTGTGTGTGTGTGTGTGTGTGTGTGTGTGTGTGTGTTTTCGTGCATTCAACCTTGATACAAAAGTTCATTCGATTACAAGTCTCTTTTGTATGCATTCATTATTAAACAGATACACTGAAGCATTGCTTTAATAATTAATGCCTAAGATGTGCATGTGTGTGTGAGTGTGTGCATGCGCATGTGTGTGTTTCATTCACACCTGTGACTCGTCGGAATGAAATATAATACTGTTTTTCCACATACAAATGTACAATATTAAATCCTAAAGAGAACTTCTCAGCAAAAGTGATGGTTTGTTTCATGTTGGGAAATTTTGCTTTGCATCACAGAAATAAATAGCATATCAAAACATAATAAAATACACATTTCACTATTTACTATATATATATTTACTGACTTTCATAGTAAATATATATATATATATATATATATATATATATATATATATATATATATATATATATATATATATATTTATTTATTTATTTATATATATATATATATATATATATTTATTTATTTATTTATTTATATATATGTCACATCCGTCTGTGACCACCTGAGGGCGCTGTAGCGCTCTAGGACTTTGTAGGCGCTACAGTGCCCCAGGGAAAAAACTACATTCTCATACATCCCACGCGCATACACCGGAACACTTACACTGACCCGTCATCTCATCTGTTTTGTGTTACCGTTGATTATCTGGACTATATATTCTACCATTCCACCTATGTTTGTCATCGCGTCGTTGTCTTCCTTGTCTTCCTGCTCCTAGTAAGTTTGTTCCTGATCTTGCCAAAGTCTAGTTCGTGTTATCCGTCTTGTTATGTTGTTGATTTGTTACTTTGTATTTTTGAGATTTTGTATTTTTCGTCACTGTTTTCTGCACTATTTATCTATTAAACCTGCACTTGAATCCACAATCTTTTTGTTCCTGTTTTGCTTTTGTTTTGATCACGCCTAATGTGACAATATATATATATATATATATATATAATGACTCTTACCTTGATACTTTAGCGTGGATGTATACCTGAGCGGTTAGCAGTAATCAAATCAGCAGGATGCCCTTCTGGATCTTTCACTTACTTCAAAGACACTGCGGACTACGCTTACATGGACATCTGTAGTCTAGTTATTTGCCTTAATTGACAATAAAATAATTAAGGTGTTTACATAAGGTGCTTTCATGTAAGAGTTTCCTGTAATATTGGGTGACTTTAACTGCAGTTCAGCAGTTTCACTTTCACTCATGAACATTTCATTCATGCCCCCGTGACAAACTGGGCTATAAGACGGAAATAAGGAGTGAGGACTGGTGAGAGTGTTGTGGAATTTACTAACACACGACGAATGGAAAGAAAAAAACTTCTGCATTTGGCGATTTATTTATTCGTTCGTTCGTTCGTTCATTCATTTAACTTTTTATTTATTCTTTCATTCATTTGTTCAATTATTTATATATTCATTCATTCAATCATTTAATCATTCATTTATTCATTAGTTTAGTTATTCATTCATTCGTTCCTTTATTTATTTATTCATTAAATTATTTATCTATTCGTTTATTCATTCATTTGTTTGTTCATTAATTAATTTATTTATTCACTCATTCATTCATTGTTGTATTTATTAAATTATTTATTCATTAATTTATTTATTTGTTCATTTATTCATTTAATATTTTATTCATTTATTTATTCATTTATTTATTTACTCATTCATTTATTTGTTCATTTATTCATTCGTTTAATTATTATTCTTTTTTATCATATATTTATTCACTCATTTATTCATTCATTTTTTTATTTGTTTATTCATTCATTTGTTCATTTATTTATTTATTCTTTCATTTATTAATTCATTTAATCATATATTTATTAATTAATTAATTTATTTATTTATTCATTTATTTGTTAATTTATTCATTAGTTTATTCATTCATTCATTTCTTAATTTATTCATTCATTTATTTTTTTACTTAATGTATTTATTTTATTCATTTATTTATACATTGTTCGTTCGTTCGTTGATTCATTTATTCATTTATTTATTGGACATGCATAGACGAATAATTAACGTGCTCCAACAATGCGCCTTAACACACTTCCTTTTTAGATCAGCACACCCATCAGTCCAGCGGTGCAGATGTATTTCCTATTTAAACAACCTGACGCAAAACGGAAAAATTACTGTTGAACTGGTCTGAAAATAGCAACAAATCACTCCAGACAGGTCTTGTGCCTTATTGTGCGGGGTGTATGATGGGGACCTAAGAGTGTTTTTAGCACTCAAATTACTGATAATACACAAAATATATGTTTCATATTTAACATAGTAAACACACAAACAAGATGAAATAAAATTAAATTCTTAAATAATAATTAAAGCTGAATGTCTGATTTAAGAAGCAGAGACAGTCAGAAGTTTCTGTAGTGGAGTCTATAAGTTCATATCTACAAGACTAAACGTGCCCAAATACACACACACACACGCATAGAGATACTGTGATTAATGTGTGTTAATACCCACAGCTGTACACTGAAGGACAGTGAACTGAAGTGGCTCCACAGACCAATCGATTATTCCTGTAATCAAATGAACAGATTGTGGAGGAGCGGAGGAAGAAAACAGCAAGAAGATTCTGCTCCCATCGACTGTTTCTGGGTCAGTTTACCACAGTGAAAGCCCACAGTAAATGAGCTGAGAGACAGACAGAAGAGAGACTGACAGACAGACAGACAGACAGACAGAGGCATACACACACACACACACACACACACACACAGTCTCAAATCCCTTGCAGCCATTGAGGAGTGTAAGGATGTGTTTTATCCCAGTGTTTTGGAAAAGACAGTATAAATTATAGAGACGAGTGTAGTATCTGCAGGACAAAGCTGGAACTTTCCAATCCTCTGAATTTTAAATGGAGGTTTGTGAACGTTCGCATGAAGATGAACAGC
>NC_141035.1:51015000-51022500 GCF_052040795.2 Danio rerio
GGTGACATCAGATCAGATGAGAAGAGCAGCAGTGAATGAACGTCTTCTCTCTGACACACACGCATCATCACTGAACACACACACACACACACACACACACACACACACACACTTTATACAACTACTTAAACTGATCAATCAAAACAATGTCGCAATGAAATGATTTTTATATGTATATTAGCAGTTCTTCTTATAAACAATGTCTCTGTGCACTGCATTACTTTGTAAAAAGTCATATGCCCTCATAATATTTAATCAAATATCATAACCTTTCCCTCAAAACTTTCTTTACTTCTGGTCACATGGAATGCCTTTAGGGCGGGGCTATCAGTCATTCAGAGCGGGACCATCTGCTCTTTAGGGTGGGGCAACTAGTTCTTTAGGGCAAGGCTATAAGTAAGTTAGGGCAGAGACATCAGTCATTCAGGACAGGGCTATCGGTCCTATCAGTCATTTAGGGAGGACCTATCAGTTATTTGGGGTGTGGCTATCAGTCATTAAGGCAGATATATCAGCCATTTAGGGAAGATCTATCAGTTATTTATGCTAGAGATATCAGTCATATAGGGCGGGGCTATCAGTCATTTACCAAGGAGATATCAGCCATTTAGGGAGGGGCTATCAGTTCATTAGGGAGGTGCTATCAGTAATGTATGTCAGAGATATCAGTCATTTAGGGTGGGGCTATTAGTTCTTTAGGGCAGGGCTGTCATTTACGACAGATGTATCAGTCATTCAAAGTGGGGCTATCCATCAGTTAAGGCGGGGCAATCATTCTTTAGGGTGGAACTATTAGTTCCTTAGGGTGGGGCTATCAGTTCCTTAGGGTGGGGCTATCAGTTCCTTAGGGTGGGGCTATCAGTTTCTTAGGGTGGGGCTATCAGTTCTTTAGGGTGGGGCTATCAGTTCTTTAGGGTGGGGCTATCAGTTCTTTAGGGTGGAACTATCAGTTCTTTAGGGTGGAACTATCAGTTCTTTAGGGTGGGGCAATCAGTTCTTTAGGGCGGGACTATCAGTTCTTTAGGGTGGAACTATCAGTTCTTTAGGGTGGGGCAATCAGTTCTTTAGGGTGGGGCTATCAGTTCTTTAGGGTGGAACTATCAGTTCTTTAGGGTGGAACTATCAGTTCTTTAGGGTGGGGCAATCAGTTCTTTAGGGCGGGACTATCAGTTCTTAAGGGTGGGGCAATCAGTTCTTAAGGGTGGAACTATCAGTTCTTTAGGGTGGGGCAATCAGTTCTTTAGGGCGGGACTATCAGTTCTTAAGGGTGGGGCTATCAGTTCTTAAGGGTGGAACTATCAGTTCTTTAGGGCGGGACTATCAGTTCTTAAGGGTGGGGCAATCAGTTATTTAGGATGGGCAATCAGTTCTTTAGGGTGGGGCAATCAGTTCTTTAGGGCGGGGCAATCAGTCTTTGAGTGTGTTTGTGTGTATGTGTGCGTGTGGTTGTGTACTGTATTTGCGTGCGGTTGTATGTGTATATGCATGCATGCATTCTTGTGTGTGTGTGTGTGCATGTGCATGTGGATGTGTACTGTATGTGTGTGTGCGTGTTAGTGTATGTGTTTGTGTTCTGATGTGTGTGTGTGTGTGTGTGTGTGTGTGTGTGTGTGTGTGTGTGTGTGTGTGTGTGTGTGTGTTTGTGTGAATGCGAGTTTCTGCCAGACTCATATTCTCACATTCAGCAGCTGAGCCTCAGCTTAAACACCACACACACTCCTCTGCTCAGAGCTGTGGAGGTTTTTCTGACACTCAGACTGACCTCAGAGCTGTGGAAGGGCAGTGTGTCGGCTTTTGCTCAACTGTTATCAGGATCTGCAGCTTCTGAGTGCAGTGTGTTTTATTCAGCTTTTACATTGATTCAGTTTTCACATTAAACCAAAACATTACAGGTGAAGAAAGACAGAAATGCAATAAAAAAGAATTTACAGAAACACACACACACACACACAACAGAGATATACACACACACACACACAAAAGAGCATCATTATTATGATGAAGCATCATAATAAGCATCAAAAACGGTCCAAATTAAACATAAAAAAACAAATAAAGATGTTTCTGACTGACACACACAGTACATAATCCATCTGTGCTCAGTTGTGGCATGTGTAAATGTAAACAGAAGAGGCGACAGAGCTAATAAACACATGCCGCTGAACACCGCTGATGTGTTATTATAAATGGAGATGATTTAATCTGCCTCCAGCACTGATAGATCATCTTCATCCTGTAATAATCACACACACACACACACACACACACACACACACACACACACACACACACACACACACACACACACACACACACACACACACACACACACACACACACAGCCACATGATTAATGACTGAAATAAGCCAATTAGTAGACAATCATTAATGCAATTGCTCCACACACACACACACACACACACAGAGCCTCAGGGCATTTACACCAGGTGTGTGTGCATGTTTATTTAAGAATGTGCTGTATGTGTGGTTTCTGAGTGTGTGTGTGTGTGTGTGTGTGTGTGTGTGTGTGTGTGTGTGTGTGTGTGTGTGTGTGTGTGTGTGTGTGTGTGTGTGTGTGTGTGTGTGTGTGTTTGAGAATGTGGTGTGTGTCTTGCAGTGTGTGTGTGTGTGTGTGTGTGTGCACCTGAGACCGTTTCCACAGCAACCTTTCAGATCGTCCCCAAATGTCCTGAAAGCATGTTCACTCAGCCTGAGCTCACGTCTGGAGAATATAATGATCATAATAATAATAATAATAATGAGCAAACACTGCAGCTAATACACACACACACACACACATTAGTGACAGACGCTGATGAGGAGGAGCAGGGTTAACAGGCGTTTACAGGACGCTTTAAATGAAGCTGATCTGATGAACCTAAAATGACCTTAACCAGAGATAATACAGTCATCTGAGCATTAGAGCATCTGCAGTGTTCCAAATATGAGGAGAAGAATATTTATTGATGATCATCATCTAAAAACACACACCGTCTGAAAGAGGAGACTTTAGTAAATGGCAAATATTCAGTCATTCATTCATTTTGCTTCAGCTGAGTTCCTTATTTATCAGGTGTTGCCACAGTGGAATGAACCACCAACTATTCCAGCATACGTTTTACACAGCGGATGCCCTTTCAGCTGCAACCCTGTACTGGCAAACACCCATACACACTTATACATACGGCCAGTTTAGTTGATCAGTTCCCCTATAGCGCATGTGTTTGGACTGTGGGGGAAACCGGAGCACCCGGAGGAAACCCACACCAACACGGGGAGAACATGCAAACTCCACACAGAAACACCAACTGACCCAGCCGAGACTCAAACCAGTGACCTTGCTGTGAGGCCACAGTGCGACACCACTGAGCCACCATGTTGGTTATTATTGTCGGCAGAGGCTGTAGTGCTACTCAAGTGACTGACTACTCAATATACTCAAGATATTGTACACGGCGTTATTCTGTACTCACAATCAAAGAAACACCAACTGACCCAGCCGGGACTCAAACCAGTGACCTTCTTGCTGTGAGGCCACAGTGTGACACCACTGAGCCACATGCTGCCCTCTTAGCAGAGAGTAATATCTGTATTTTGCTAATCTGGAGAAATCTGCAGTCTAAAACTGCTGGGTTGTTTGACCTCAGTGTTGGGTCGAACATTGACTAACTCCACATTGGGTGATTGTTTTCACATTTGACATTTTTTGCAAATCTAAACTGTTGTGTATTTCTATATTCGACCCCACCTTGGGTTAAAATAAACAACCCAGCGTTTAATAGCGCATGCTTTCCTTCATCATTAGTGGAGTTTGCTTTGTAAGAAGTTCCTGCTGGAAACCGTGTATTGTTAATTAACCCAATGCCTTGCTTTTACTCTAAACATGCTGGGTTGTTTTAACCCAGTGTTGGGTCAAAAATGGACATTATATTTAAAATAACATTTTAATTAATTTCCTTCAGCTTAGTCCCTTCATTCATCAGGGATCGCTACAGTAAAATGAACCGCCAACTATTCCAGCATAGGTTTTACACTGCGGATGCCCTTCCGGCCGCAACCCAGCCCTGGGAAACACCCATACACACTCATTCACACACACACACACATACACACACACACTCATGCATGTATGGTTTAGTTGGCTAGTATTATTAGTATTATGCTTTATTAATCCCCTTGGGGTCATTGATTCTAAGCTGGTGGCGTTTCACATATAAGCAGAATGACACACTAAACACAATAAACACCAACACTAAACCTCACTTAACACACACACACACACACACACACACACACACACACACACAAACAAGAAAGAAAAATATAATAATAATAATTTAAACAATGAAATAATCTTTGAACATTACGGTGGCTGAGTGGTTAGCACTGTCGCCTTACAGCACTCAGGTCACTGGTTTGAGTCTCGGCTGGGTCAGTTGGTGTTTCTGTGTGGAGTTTGCATGTTCTCCCTGTGTTGGCATGGGTTTCCTCCGGGTGCTCCGGTTTCCCCCACAGTCTAAACACATGCGCTATAGGGGAACTGATCAACTAACTTCAGTGTAGTGTATGAATGTGTGTGTGAATGAGTGTGTATGGGTGTTTCCCAGTGATAGGTTGTGACTTGAAGGACATCCGCTGTATAAAGCATTTGCTGGATAAGTTGGTTGGTGGTTCATTCCACTGTGGCGACCCCTGTTTAATAAAAGGATTAAGCTGGAAGAAAATGAATAATCTGTGTGCGTGTGTGTGTGTGTGTGTGTGTGTGTGTGCGTGTGTGTATTTTTGTATGTATCTCTCTCTATCTGTGTATGTGTATGAGAATGTATGTCACAGTGTGTGTATGTGATTGTATGTACCTTCGTGTGTGTGCATGAGAATGTGTATATGTGTGTGTGTGTGTGTGTGTGTGTGTGTGTGTGTGTGTGTGTGTGTGTGTGTGTGTGAGTGTATGTGTCTCTCTTTATGTGTGTGTGTGTTTCTGTCTCCACAATGCAGCGATTGATGAGCGATGAGCAGCGACCCGAATCATCACAACACTTTTCTCTTTCTCTCGCCTGTAAAAACCTCATCTGGTCGCCAAGCAACATCACAATGGACAGAACACTGGCGCGCACACACACACACACACACACAAAAAAGAGAGAGAGATAAACGCACACACAGAGAAAGAAATACACACATTCTCATATGCACACACACACAGACAGAGAGATATCTCACATACACACAGAGATACACACACACACACACACACACACACACACACTACCTGACAAAAGTCTTGTCGCCTATCCAAGTTTTAGAAACATTCATTCATTCATTTTCTTGTCGGCTTAGTCCCTTTATTAATCCGGGGTGGCCACAGTGGAATGAACCGACAACTTATCCAGCACGTTCTACACAGCGGATGGCTTCCAGCCGCAACCCATCTCTAGGAAACATCCACACACACACTCATTCACACTCATACACTACAGACAATTTAGCCTCCCCCATTCACCTGTACCGCATGTGTTTGGACTGTGGGGGAAACCAGAGCACCCGGAGGAAACCCACGCCAACACGGGGAGCTTGGATGCTTGGAGGACTGCATCCGTACATCTCTGACAAGTCTCAAATCACTGATTAATAAAGTCATCTGGAATGAAGAAGAAAGCTTTCTGGCAGGACTCCTCATCAAGAGTTTTTGAGTTCATCTTCAACACCTCCTCCTCCATCAGCTCAATAATGTTGATCTCTGGTGACTGGGCTGGCCAATCCTGGAGCACTCTCTGCTTTCAGGAGCTTTGATGTGGAGGCTGAAGTACGAGGAGCGCTATCCTGCTGGAGAATTGTCCCTCTCTTGCACGCCCCCTTACTGAATGAACCCCAAACCATGATTTCTCCAAACCAAAACTTCACCAAACTTGACTGATTTGTGTGAGAATCTTGGTTCCAGCAGGTCTTCTGCTGTATTGGTGATGATCGGGATGCAGATCAGCCGATGATCCATCAGAGAATTCCACCTTCTGACACTTTCACACATCATCAACTAGAAGTCGAGTTATTGTGTGCTGCTCTCACAACTGATCCACCACAAGACTTCTGTCAGGTAGTGTAGGTCTGGGGTTCCCATACTTTTAAGCCCGTAACCCCCCAAAAAGACAAAGCCAGTGACTCGCGATCCCCAATATCCTCTGAGGTGGTTATAAATGCAGAAACCTGGCATGCAGTGGCGCACACACACCAATAGACCCAGGTCTGTTCTTCGTTTAATTTTGTTAATGTATGTCAGTGCTGTAAATGTGTCAGACAGTTTAACCTGCTGTTATAACATCACTGCATGTGACGCTATCACTGTGTCTTTAATATAATGTGATCACCTCAGGGGTCACAATCCAATACAACTACTAACTAGAAGCTACTATAGTAACTATATAGTATATGGTAACTATAAACGAAAATAAATAGGTTTTTGGAAATTACCAGGCGACCCCTATTCATTGTCCCGTGACCCCTCTGGGGGTCCTGACCTTCACTTTGAGTACCACTGGTGTAGGGGATGCATCCTTACTCATAACATTCAGCTTAATAAAACTCATGCAAAACAATGAACACACTCATGCTGACACACACACACACACACACACACACACACACACACTTGATAAATATGAGCAATGTGGATGAAAGAGAGGTGAAGGCAATGACACACACACACACACACACACACACACACACACACACACACACACACATATGTAACCTGCAGGGTACAAGAGCCCCTAGGTGTGTGTGTGTGTGTGTGTGTGTGTGTGTGTGTGAAGAGGCTCTTTATCAAGTGAAATGAGTGTGTGGGTGGAAGCGGCTGATATAAAGAGAAAGAGGATTTTTTGTTTTTACTTTGTCAACTTTTCCTCTGTTATATTTCTCCAGGTTCTGCTGATCTCTAAAATAAATGCAGTCTGAATTCAGACGCTCAAACTGAACATCATGTTCACATCCTCACAGCCGTCTTCAGTCTGCTTATTGACCCTTTATTGTTCTGCTTACTATGTATTTATATCATCTGTAACACATGTGGGAAACTGTCAGAATGAAGAATAACTTTATGAGTTTATTATTATATTTATTATTATTATATTTATTATTATTATTATTGTTGTTGTTATTGGTTGTATTATTATCATTATTATATTTATAATTATTCATATTATTACTATTGATAATAATAATAAATATAATAATAAAGTATTATGACTATTAATATTTATTGTTGTTATTATTATTATTATTATTATTATTAGTATTATTATTATATTTATTATTATTAATATTATTACTATTAATAATAATAATATTAAATAAAATAATAATTATAATAAAAGAATATTATACTTATTATTATTAATTATTATTATTATTATTATTATTATTTTATTCATAATAATTATTATAAATATAATACTTATAATCCTAGTCATAATAATTCATTATTAACATAATTATTATATTTTTATT
>NC_141035.1:51027500-51062500 GCF_052040795.2 Danio rerio
GAGCAGCGAGTGTCCGCACGCCTGACCCATCGCGCATCGTGCCCGGGCTGGAGAAGCTGAAGCCGGGGAGCCGCCGCCGGAGAGCCGCTGCTGGAGAACACTGATCCGGGGAACAGGAGAGGACACACACAAGTGTGCTTCTGTATCTGTCTCTGTGTGTGTGTGTGGAGTGGGCTGGGCGCGCGGTAACAGATCCGCGTGTGCGTGAGTGTGTGTGTGTGTGTGTGTGTGATCGATCGGTCTGAAAGGCGTTTCCTCTACTCGTCTCCTAAAATTGATTGTGTTTATCATTGTAAATGCAGAACATTTATCAGTCATAAAAACATAACCGAATTTCACAATTACAACATTCACATCATAGCTGAGAAACATACGGGGAATACACCGAATAAAGGATTCACTGCATTTACGAAAACATGTTTGAGGTAAGTGGTCGCAAACCATTTATATATGCTGAATTTAAACACACAAATTAAGTTGAACATTATTACATTTAATTTAGCAGAATTTAATTTAAAATTTAATTTAATTTAAATATAAATTGTTTGCGACCATTTACCATTATAATCAAATACAGAATCACCACAACAGATCAATTACTGTAGTTGTTGTGTTACCATAGCAACTGTAGAATCACCACAACAGATCAATTACTATAGTTGTTTTTTACCATAGCAACTGTAGAATCACCACAACAGATCAATCACTGTAGTTGTTGTGTTACCATAGCAACTGTAGAATCACCACAACAGATCAATTTCTGTAGTTGTTGTGTTACCAAAGCAACTGTAGAAACACCACAACAGATCACTTACTATAGTTGTTGTGTTACCAAAGCAACTGTAGAATCACCACAACAGATCAATCACTGTAGTTGTTGTGTTACCATAGCAACTGTAGAATCACCACAACAGATCAATCACTGTAGTTGTTGTGTTACCATAGCAACTGTAGAATCACCACAACAGATCAATCACTATTTTTTTTTTTAAGATTTATTTTTGGCCTTTTTGTCTTCATCAGATTCATCAGTGTCTTCATCAGAGTATTTAGACCGGAAGCGAAGTTGAAGAGATAAAGAGGGGGGGGGGGGGTTAATGTCCTCAAGCCGGGTTTTGATCTCACGACACCCTGACATACTACTGCACCATATGTTGACATACTAACCACTAGGCTATTGTGCCGATGTCAATTACTGTAGTTGTTGTGTTACCATAGCAACTGTAGAATCACCACAACAGATCAATCACTGTAGTTGTTGTGTTACCGGCAACACAGTGCTGCAGTAGGTAGTGCTGTCGCCTCACAGCAAGAAGGTCGCTGGTTCAAGCCTCGGCTGGGTCAGTTGGTGTTTCTGTGTGGAGTTTGCATGTTCTCCCTGCGTTCGCATGGGTTTCCTCTGAATCTCTGGTTTCCCCCGCAGTCAAAACACATGCGCTATAGGGGAACTGATCAACTAACTTGGCTGTAGTGTTTGAGTGTGAATGACTGTGTGTGGATGTTTCCCAGAGATGGGTTGTGGCTGGAAGGGCATCCACTGTGTAGAACATGTGCTGGATAAGTTGGCGGTTCATTATGCTGTGGCGACCCCGGAGTAATAAAGGGACTAAGCCAAAAAAAAAAAATGAATGAATGAACTACTGTTGTGTTTCCATAGCAACTGTAGAATCACCGCAACAGATTAATTATGGTGGCTTGAAAAGCCAACATACTGTTATCTCACGTAAACTTATTATTAGGCTGGCTTGAGAAACAAGCCAGACTACTGAAATCCTATTTAAACTTATTATTTTTTTTATATATTATTAGGCTGGCTTGTCAAAGCCAACCTACTGTTATGCTATTTAAACTTATTATTATTATTTTTATTTATTATTCTTCTTCTGAGACTAAAATTCAAAATCTATCTGCTCCTTGAACTTTCAAACTATTACCACCAAACTCACACCAGACCTCCAAACTGGTCTGACTCTTTATGCTATATCTTTTCCGACTGATCCGACTTTCGGTTTTCCGAAAAACGTCCCGGGACTGTCGGAAAAATCCCATAGACTTAACATTGGACCAAACTTTGTGACCTCGTAACTCTGCGTCAGACTGTCGCACAGAACTCTAACTGAGCTCATTTAACTCAGACTATCAAACTGCCAATGACTGATCACCTTTAAACTTTCTAGCCACGCCCTAGCAACCACTTTTGGACCCTAGTAACTGTCCCATAGACTTCCATTCAATAGACTCTCATTGACTTAACATGGGATCAAACTTTGTGAGCTCATAACTCTGAATCAGACTGTCCTACAGACTAATGGCTGAGCTCATTTAACTCCGAATACCAAACTGCCAATAACTGATGAGCTTTTAACTATCTAGCCACACCCCTAACTACCACATACTGCACCCTAGCAACTGTCCCATAGACTTCCATTACAAAGACTCTCATTGACTTTACATGGGATCAAACTTTGTGAGCTCATAACTCTGAAACAGACTGTCCTACAGACTAATGGCTGAGCTCATTTAACTTCGACTACCAATCTGCCAATAACTGATGAGCTTTTAACTTTGTAGCCACACCCCTAACTACCACATACTGCACCCTAGCAACTGTCCCGTAGACTTCCATTACAAAAGACTCTCATTGACTTTACATGGGATCAAACTTTGTGAGCTCATAACTCTGAAACAGACTATCCTACAGACTAATGGCTGAGCTCATTTAACTTGGACTACCAATCTGCCAATAACTGATGAGCTTTTAACTTTCTAGCCACACCCCTAACTACCACATACTGTACCCTAGCAACTGTCCCGTAGACTTCTATTACAAAAGACTCTTATTGACTTTACATGGGATCAAACTTTGTGAGCTCATAACTCTGCATCAGACAGGCATAGAGACTAATGGCTGAGCTCATTTAACTCAGTCTAGCCAGCAGCCAATCACTGATGGCCTTTTAACTTTCTAGCCACACCCCTAACTACCACATACTGCACACTAGCAACTGTCCTATAGACAGTAATAAGCTTTGCTATCAAATGCTTATAATTATAACATGCTAATGACATGCCAATCATGCTAGCAACATGCTACTCATATGCTAATCATGCTAATGACATGCTAACTCATACTGGAAACATGCTAATAACATGCTAATTTGTACAAGAATCATGCTAGTAACATGCTAATTCATACTAGACTCATGTTAATAACTGGCCTACATGCATATCTTTGCTTAGCATTGTCCTATTAACTTGGGGGATGGCTCATCTGACTCAGACAACCAATGAGCATCTCAATATGATAATGAAGCTCACAAGCCACGCCCCCAAATTGATTCCATAGACTTCCATTAAAATAGGCCAAGATGCATATCTTTGCATAGCAGTGTCATAGAGACATGGGGGTTGGTTCATTTGACTTAGACAGCCAACCACATTCAAGTGCACTCTGTAACCTCGCCCATAGCAACAAAACAAAGTACCCTAGCAACCATTCATCAACAGCTATATCTCAGCATCCGAACATCGTAGAGACTTGGAGATTGGCTCGTTTGACTCATGCTAGCAAACGGAACTTCCTATATGCTACACATGCTAGCAGTGATTAGCTACATGCTAATACTGACTAGCCAAGTACTGTAACTTGCTAGACATGCTTACTTAGTATAAATGTTTTATCAAGCATGTATGTGAGGCTTGCCTAGTAACCACCCAGGGTACCCTAGCAACTGCCTAGCAACCACCCAAATTACCCTAGCAACCGCCTAGCAACCACCTAGCAACGGCCTAGTAATGCCTTAGTAAGGGCCTAACGACCACTCAGGACACCCTAGCAACCGCCTAGCAACGCCTTAGCAACCACTCAGAATACCCTAGCAACCACCTAGCAACACCTTAGCAACCACCAAGCAACCACTTGGGACACTTTAGCAACCACCTAGCAACACCTTAGCAACCACCTAGCAACCAGTCAGAACACCCTAGCAACCGCCTAGCAACGCCTTAGCAACCACCAAGCAACCACTCAGGACACCCTAGCAACCACCTAGCAACACCTTAGCAACCACCTAGCAACCACTCAGGACACCCTAGCAACCGCCTAGCAACGCCTTAGCAACCACTCAGAATACCCTAGCAACCACCTAGCAACACCTTAGCAACTGCCTAGCAACCACTTAGGACTACTTAGCAACCACCTAGCAACACCTTAGCAACCACCTAGCAACCACTCAGAACACCCTAGCAACCACCTAGCAACACCTTAGCAACAACCTAGCAACCACTTAGAACACCCTAGCAACCGCCTAGCAACACCTTAGCAACCACTCAGAACACTCTAGCAACCACCTAGCAACATCTTAGCAACCACACAGAACACCCTAGCAACCGCCTAGCAAGACCTTAGCAACCACCTAGCAACCACTCAGAACACCCTAGCAACTGCCTAGCAACGCTTTAGCAACCACCTAGCAACCACTCAGGACACCCTAGCAACCACCTAGCGATGCCTTAGCAACCACCTAGCAACCACTCAGGACACCCTAGCAATCCCCTTGCAACGCCTTAGCAACCACTAAGAATACCCTAGCAACTACCTAGCAACCACTTAGGACACCTTAGCAACCACCTAGCAACACCTTAGCAACCACTTAGCAACACCTTAGCAACCACCTAGCAACCACTCAGAACACCCTAGCAACCGCCAAGCAACACCTTAGCAACCACCTAGCAACCACTCAGGACACCCTAACAACTGCCTAGCAACGACTTAGTAACCACTCAGAATACCCTAGCAACCACCTAAGCGTGCTATGTGACATGCTAATTCATACTAGAATCATGCTAGTAACATGCTAATTCATACTACATTCATGTTCATAACATGCTAATTTATAATAGAATCTTGCTAATAACATGCTAATTCATGCTAGAATCATGCTAATAACATGCTAATTCATGCTAGAATCATGATAGTAACATGCTAATTTATACTAGAATCATGCTAGTAACATGCTAATTCATACTAGAATCATGCTAATAACATGCTAATTCATACTAGAATCATGCTAGTAACATGCTAATGCATGCTAGAATCATGCTAATAACATGCTAATTCACGCTAGAATCATGCTAGTAACATGCTAATTCATACTATAATCATGCTAATAACATGCTAATTCATGCTAGAATCATGCGAGTAACATGCTAATTCATGCTAGAATCATTCTAGTAACATGCTAATTCATACTAGAATCATGCTAATTCATGCTAGAATCATGCTAATAACCTGCTAATTCATACTAGAATCATGATAGTAACAGGCTAATTCATGCTAGAACCATGCTACTAACATGCTAATGCATGCTAGAATCATGCTAGTAACATGCTAATTCATGCTAGAATCATACTAGTAACATGCTAATTCATGCTAGAATCATGCTAGTAACATGCTAATTCATACTAGAATCATGCTAGCAGCATGCTAATTCATACTAGAATCATGCTAGTGACATGCTAATGTATTCTAGAATCATGCTAGTAACATGCTAATTCATGCTAGAATTATGCCAATAACATACTAATTTATACTAGAATCATGCTAATAAAATGCTAATTTATACTACACTCATGCTAATAACATGCTAATCCATGCTAGAATCATGCTAATGCATGCTAGAATCATGCTAATAACATGCTACTTATACTTTTTCAAACTGTTTTTAAACTAAATAAACTATTACCAACAGGCTTTGTCAAGCCAGCCTCAAAGTTTGTCTCGACGAACTTTACTGTCTAGTTAGGCTGGCTTGTCAAAGCCAGACTACTGTTCTACTATTTAAACTTATTATTAGGCTGGCTTGTCAAAGCCAGACTACTGTTATCCTTTCTAAACTTATTAGGCTGGCTTGTCAAAGCCAACCTACTGTTATCCTATTTAAACTTATTATTATTATTAGGCTGGCTTGTCAAAGCCAACCTACTGTTATGCTATTTAAACTTATTATTATTATTATTATTCTTCTTCTGAGACTAAAATTCAAAATCTATCTGCTCCTTGAACTTTCAAACTATTACCACCAAACTCACACCAGACCTCCAAACTGGTCTGACTCTTTATGCTATATCTTTTCCGACTGATCCGACTTTCGGTTTTCCGAAAAACGTCCCGGGACTGTCGGAAAAATCCCATAGACTTAACATTGGATCAAACTTTGTGACCTCATAACTCTGCGTCAGACTGTTGCACAGACTTCTAACTGGGCTCATTTAACTCAGACTACCAAACTGCCAATGACTGATCACCTTTAAACTTTCTAGCCACGCCCTAGCAACCACTTTTGGACCCTAGCAACTGTCCCATAGACTTCCATTCAACAGACTCTCATTGACTTAACATGGGATCAAACTTTGTGAGCTCATAACTCTGCATCAGACTGTCCTACAGACTAATGGCTGAGCTCATTTAACTCCGACTACCAAACTGCCAATAACTGATGAGATTTTAACTTTCTAGCCACACCCCTAACTACCACAAACTGCACCCTAGCAACTGTTCCATAGACTTCCATTACAAAGACTCTCATTGACTTTACATGGGATCAAACTTTGTAAGCTCATAACTCTCCATCAGACTGTCTTACAGACTAATGGCTGAGCTCATTTAACTTTGTCTAGCCAGCAGCCAATCACTGATGGCCTTTTAACTTTCTAGCCACACCCCTAACTACCACATACTGCACCATAGCAACTGTCCCATAGACTGTAATTAGCTGTGCAATAAAATGCTAATAATTCTAACATGCTAATGACATGTCAATCATGCTAGCAACATGCTACCCATATGCTAATCATGCTAATGACATGCTAACTCATACTGGAAACATGCTAATGACATGCTAATTTGTACTAGAATCATGCTAATAACAGGCTAACTAATGCTAGAATCATGCTAGTAACATGCTAATTCATGCTAGAATCATGCTAGTAACATGCTAACTCATACTAGAATCATGCTAACAACATGCTAATTCATGCTAATTTTACTACAATCATGCTAATAACACTACTTCATGCTACAATCTGGCTAGTAAAATGCTAATTCGTGCTAGAATCATGTTAGTAACATGCTAATTCATACTGGAATCATGCTAGTAACATGCTAATTCATGCTAGAATCATGCTAATAACATGCTAATTCATACTGGAATCATGCTAGTAACATGCTAATTCATGCTAGAATCATGCTAATAACATGATAATTCATACTAGAACCATACTAGTTCATCCTAGAATCATGCTTGTAACATGCTAATTTATGCTAGAATCATGCTAGTAACATGCTAACTCATGCTAAAATCATGCTAATAACATGCTAACTCATAGTAGAATCATGCTAATAACATGCTAATTCATACTAGAATTATGCTAATTCATACTAGAATCATGCTAGTAACATGCTAATTCATGCTAGAATCATGCTAGTAACATGCTAATTCATGCTAGAATCATGCTAGTAACATGCTAATTCATGCTAGAATCATGCTAATAACATGCTAATTCATGCTAGAACCATGCTAATAACATGCTAATTTACACTAGAATCATGCTAGTAACATGCTAATTCATACTAGACTCATGCTAGTGACATGCTAATTCATACTAGAATCATGCTAGTGACATGCTAGTTAGGCTGGCTTGTCAAAGCCAGACTACTGAAATGCTATTTAAACTTATTATTATTATTTTTTTTTATTATTCTTCTTCTGAGACTAAATTTCTAACTCTATCTCCTCCTAGAGCTTTCAAGCTATTACCACCAAACTCGCTCCAGACCTCCAAACTATTCTGACTCGTGTTGCTATATCTCCTCAGACTGATCCGACTTTCGGTTTTCCGAAAAACGTCCCGGGACTGTCGAAAAAATCCCATAGGCTTAACATTGGATCAAACTTTGTAAGCTCATAACTCTGCGTCAGACTGTCGCACAGACTTCTAACTGGGCTCATTTAACTCAGACTATCAAACTGCCAATGACTGATCACCTTTAAACTTTCTAGCCACGCCCTAGCAACCACTTTTTGACCCTAGTAACTGTCCCATAGACTTCTATTCAAAAGACTCTCATTGACTTAACATGGGATCAAACTTTGTGAGCTCATAACTCTGCATCAGACTGTCATACAGACTAATGGCTGAGCTCATTTAACTCCGACTACCAAACTGCCAATAACTGATGACCTTTTAACTTTCTAGCCACACCCCTAACTACCACATACTGCACCCTAGCAACTGTCCCGTAGACTTCCATTCAAAAGACTCTCATTGACTTAACATGGGATCAAACTTTGTGAGCTCATAACTCTGCATCAGACTGTCATATAGACTAATGGCTGAGCTCATTTAACTCAGACTACCAAACTGCCAATAACTGATGAGCTTTTAACTTTCTAGCCACACCCCTAACTACCACATACTGCACCCTAGCAACTGTCCCGTAGACTTCCATTACAAAAGACTCTCATTGACTTAACATGGGATCAAACTTTGTGAGCTCATAACTCTGCATCAGACTGTCATACAGACTAATGGCTGAGCTCATTTAACTGAGTCTAGCCAGCAGCCAATCACTGATGGCCTTTTAACTTTCTAGCCACACCCCTAACTACCACATACTGCACCCTAGCAACTGTCCTATAGACTGTAATTAGCTGTGCTATTAAATGCTTATAATTCTAACATGCTAATGACATGCCAATCATGCTAGCAACATGCTACTCATATGCTAATCATGCTAATGACATGCTAACTCATACTGGAAACATGCTAATGACATGCTAATTTGTACTAGAATCATGCTAGTAACATGCTAATTCATACTAGACTCATGTTAATAACTGGCCTACATGCATATCTTTGCTTAGCAGTGTCCTATTGACTTGGGGGATGGCTCATCTGACTCAGACAACCAATGAGCATCTCAATATGATAATGAAGCTCACAAGCCACGCCCCCAAATTGATTCCATAGACTTTCATTAAAATAGGCCAAGATGCATATCTTTGCATAGCAGTGTCATAGAGACATGGGGGTTGGTTCATTTGACTTAGACAGCCAACCACATTCAAGTTCACTCTGTAACCTTGCCCATAGCAACAAAACAGAGTACCCTAGCAACCATTTATCAACAGATATATCTCAGCATCAGAACATCGTAGAGACTTGGAGATTGGCTCGTTTGACTCATGCTAGCAAACGGAACTTCCTATATGCTACACATGCTAGCAGTGATTAGCTACATGCTAATATTGACTAGCCAAGTACTGTAACTTGCTAGAAATGCTTACTAAGTATAAATGTTTTATCAAGCATGTATGTGAGGCTTGCCTA
This sequence comes from Danio rerio, assembly GCF_052040795.2. Taxonomy (NCBI): domain Eukaryota; kingdom Metazoa; phylum Chordata; class Actinopteri; order Cypriniformes; family Danionidae; genus Danio; species Danio rerio. The sequence goes on from NC_141035.1 coordinate 51,036,891, forward strand.
GTAACCAGCCAGGGTACCCTAGCAACTGCCTAGCAACCACCTAAATTACCCTAGCAACCACCTAGCAACCACCTAGCAACGGCCTAGTAATGCCTTAGTATGGGCCTAGCGACCACTCAGGACACCCTAGCAACCGCCTAGCAACGCCTTAGCAACCACTCAGAATACCCTAGCAACCACATAGCAACACCTTAGCAACCGCCTAGCAACCACTTGGGACACCTTAGCAACCGCCTAGCAACACCTTAGCAATGACCTAGCAACCAGTCAGAACACCCTAGCAACCGCCTAGCAACGCCTTAGCAACCACCAAGCAACCACTCAGGACACTCTAGCAACCACCTAGCAACACCTTAGCAACCACCTAGCAACCACTCAGGACACCCTAGCAACCGCCTAGCAACGCCTTAGCAACCACTCAGAATACCCTAGCAACCACCTAGCAACACCTTAGCAACCGCCTAGCAACCACTTAGAACTCCTTAGCAACCACCTAGCAACACCTTAGCAACCACCTAGCAACCACTCAGAACACCCTAGCAACCACCTAGCAACACCTTTGCAACAACCTAGCAACCACTTAGAACACCCTAGCAACCGCCTAGCAACACCTTAGCAACCACTCAGAACACCCTAGCAACCACCTAGCAACATCTTAGCAACCACACAGAACACCCTAGCAACCGCCTAGCAAGACCTTAGCAACCACCTAGCAACCAATCAGAGCACCCTAGCAACTGCCTAGCAACAACCTAGCAACCACTCAGAACACCCTAGCAACCGCCTAGCAATGCCTTAGCAACCACCTAGCAACCACTCAGAACACCCTAGCAACCACTTAGCAACACCCTAGCAACCGCCTAGCAACATCTTAGCAACCACCTAGCAACCACTCAGGACACCCTAGCAACTGCCTAGCAACGACTTAGCAACCACTCAGAATACCCTAGCAACCACCTAAGCATGCTATGTGACATGCTAATTCATACTAGAATCATGCTAGTAACATGCTAATTCATACTACAATCATGCTAATAACATGCTAATTCATACTAGAATCATGCTAATAACATGCTAATTCATACTAGAATCATGTTAGTAACATGCTAATGCATGCTAAAATCATGCTAATAACATGCTAATTCACGCTAGAATCATGCTGGTTACATGTTAATTCATACTATAATCATGCTAATAACATGCTAATTCATGCTAGAATCATGCGAGTAACATGCTAATTCATGCTAGAATCATTCTAGTAACATGCTAATTCATACTAGAATCATGCTAATTCATGCTAGAATCATGCTAATAACCTGCTAATTTATACTAGATTCATGATAGTAACAGGCTACTTCATACTAGAATCATGCTAGTAACATGCTAATGCATGCTAGAATCATGCTAGTAACATGCAAATTCATGCTAGAATCATACTAGTAACATGCTAATTCATGCTAGAATCATGCTAATAACATGCTAATTCATACTATAATCATGCTAATAACATGCTAATTCATGCTAGAATCATGCGAGTAACTTGCTAATTCTTGCTAGAATCATTCTAGTAACATGCTAAATCATACTAGAATCATGCTAATTCATGCTAGAATCATGCTAATAACCTGCTAATTCATACTAGATTCATGATAGTAACAGGCTAATTCATACTAGAATCATGCTTGAATCATGCTAGTAACATGCTAATTCATGCTAGAATCATACTAGTAACATGCTAATTCATGCTAGAATCATGCTAGTAACATGCTAATTCATGCTAGAATCATGCTAGTAGCATGCTAATTCATACTAGAATCATGCTAGTGACATGCTAATTTATTCTAGAATCATGCTAGTAACATGCTAATTCGTGCTAGAAGCATGCTAATAACATGCTAATTTATACTAGAATCATGCTTATAAAATGCTAATTTGTACTACACTCATGCTAATAGCATGCTAATCCATGCTAGAATCATGCTAATGCATGCTAGAATCATGCTGATAACATGCTACTTATACTTTTTCAAACTGTTTTTAAACTAAATAAACTATTACCAACAGGCTTTGTCAAGCCAGCCTCAAAGTTTGTCTCGACGAACTTTACTGTCTAGTTTTTATTTATTCTTCTTCTGAGACTAAAATTCAAAATCTATCTGCTCCTTGAACTTTCAAACTATTACCACCAAACTCACACCAGACCTCCAAACTGGTCTGACTCTTTATGCTATATCTTTTCCGACTGATCCGACTTTCGGTTTTCCGAAAAACGTCCCGGGACTGTCGGAAAAATCCCATAGACTTAACATTGGATCAAACTTTGTGACCTCATAACTCTGCGTCAGACTGTTGCATAGACTTCTAATTGGGCTCATTTAACTCAGACTATCAAACTGCCAATGACTGATCACCTTTAAACTTTCTAGCCACGCCCTAGCAACCACTTTTGGACCCTAGTAACTGTCCCATAGACTTCCATTCAATAGACTCTCATTGACTTAACATGGGATCAAACTTTGTGAGCTCATAACTCTGAATCAGACTATCCTACAGACTAATGGCTGAGCTCATTTAACTCCGAATACCAAACTGCCAATAACTGATGAGCTTTTAACTTTCTAGCCACACCCCAAACTACCACATACTGCACCCTAGCAACTGTCCCGTAGACTTCCATTACAAAGACTCTCATTGAATTTACATGGGATCAAACTTTGTGAGCTCATAACTCTGAAACAGACTATCCTACAGACTAATGGCTGAGCTCATTTAACTCTGAATACCAATCTGCCAATAACTGATGAGCTTTTAACTTTGTAGCCACACCCCTAACTACCACATACTGCACCCTAGCAACTGTCCCATAGACTTCCATTACAAAGACTCTCATTGACTTTACATGGGATCAAACTTTGTGAGCTCATAACTCTGAAACAGACTATCCTACAGACTAATGGCTGAGCTCATTTAACTCTGAATACCAATCTGCCAATAACTGATGAGCTTTTAACTTTGTAGCCACACCCCTAACTACCACATACTGCACCCTAGCAACTGTCCCGTAGACTTCCATTACAAAAGACTCTCATTGACTTAACATGGGATCAAACTTTGTGAGCTCATAACTCAGCATCAGACTGTCATAGAGACTAATGGCTGAGCTCATTTAACTCAGTCTAGCCAGCAGCCAATCACTGATGGCCTTTTAACTTTCTAGCCACACCCCTAACTACCACATACTGCACCCTAGCAACTGTCCTAGAGACAGTAATTAGCTGTGCTATCAAATGCTTATAATTCTAACATGCTAATGACATGCCAATCATGCTAGCAACATGCTACTCATATGCTAATCATGCTAATGACATGCTAACTCATACTGGAAACATGCTAATGACATGCTAATTTGTACTAGAATCATGCTAGTAACATGCTAATTCATACTAGACTCATGTTAATAACTGGCCTACATGCATATCTTTGCATAGCAGTGTCCTATTGACTTGGGGGATGGCTCATCTGACTCAGACAACCAATGAGCATCTCAATATGATAATGAAGCTCACAAGCCACGCCCCCAAATTGATTCCATAGACTTCCATTAAAATAGGCCAAGATGCATATCTTTGCATAGCAGTGTCATAGAGACATGGGGGTTGGTTCATTTGACTTAGACAGCCAACCACATTCAAGTGCACTCTGTAACCTCGCCCATAGCAACAAAACAAAGTACCCTAGCAACCATTCATCAACAGCTATATCTCAGCATCCGAACATCGTAGAGACTTGGAGATTGGCTCGTTTGACTCATGCTAGCAAACGGAACTTCCTATATGCTACACATGGTAGCAGTGATTAGCTACATGCTAATATTGACTAGCCAAGTACTGTAACTTGCTAAACATGCTTACTTAGTTTAAATGTTTTATCAAGCATGTATGTGAGGCTTGCCTAGTAACTACCCAGGGTACCCTAGCAACTGCCTAGCAACCACCCAAATTACCCTAGCAACCGCCTAGCAACGGCCTAGTAATGCCTTAGTAAGGGCCTAGCGACCATTCAGGACACCCTAGCAACCGCCTGACAACGCCTTAGCAACCAATTAGAATACCCTAGCAACACCTTAGCAACCACCTAGCAACCACTTGAGACACCTTAGCAACCGCCTAGCTACACCTTAGCAACCACCTAGCAACCACTCAGAACACCCTAGCAACTGCCTAGCAACGCCTTAGCAACCACCTAGCAACCACTCAGGACACCCTAGCAACCACCTAGCGATGCCTTAGCAACCACCTAGCAACCACTCAGGACACCCTAGCAACCCCCTAGCAACGCCTTAGCAACCACTCAGAATACCCTAGCAACTACCTAGCAACCACTTAGGACACCTTAGCAACCACCTAGCAACACCTTAGCAACCACCTAGCAACCACTCAGAACACCCTAGCAACCGCCTAGCAACACCTTAGCAACCACCTAGCAACCACTCAGGACACCCTAACAACTGGCTAGCAACGACTTAGTAACCACTCAGAATACCCTAGCAACCACCTAAGCATGCTATGTGACATGCTAATTCATACTAGAATCATGCTAGTAACATGCTAATTCATACTACAATCATGCTCATAACATGCTAATTTATAATAGAATCTTGCTAATAACATGCTAATTCATGCTAGAATCATGCTAGTAACATGCTAATTCATGCTAGAATCATGATAGTAACATGCTAATTTATACTAGAATCATGCTAGTAACATGCTAATTCATACTAGAATCATGCTAGTAACATGCTAATGCATGCTAGAATCATGCTAATAACATGCTAATTCACGCTAGAATCATGCTAGTAACATGTTATTTCATACTATAACCATGCTAATAACATGCTAATTCATGCTAGAATCATGCTAATAACATGCTAATTCACACTAGAATCATGCAAATTCAAACTAGAATCATGCTAGTAACAGGCTAATTCATACTAGAATCATGCTAGTAACATGCTAATGCATGCTAGAATCATGCCAGTAACATGCTAATTCATGCTAGAATCATACTAGTAACATGCTAATTCATGCTAGAATCATGCTAGTAGCATGCTAATTCATACTAGAATCATGCTAGTGACATGCTAATTTATTCTAGAATCATGCTAGTAACATGCTTATTCATGCTAGAATCATGCTAATAACATGCTAATTCATACTAAAATCATGCTAATAACATGCTAATTTGTACTACACTCATGCTAATAACATGCTAATCCATGCTAGAATCATGCTAATTCATGCTAGAATCATGCTAATTCATGCTAGAATCATGCTAATAACATGCTACTTATACTTTTTCAAACTGTTTTTAAACTAAATAAACTATTACCAACAGGCTTTGTCAAGCCAGCCTCAAAGTTTGTCTCGACGAACTTTACTGTCTAGTTATTATTATTCTTCTTCTGACTCTAAAAATCAAAATCTATCTCCTCCTTGAACTTTCGAACTATTACCACCAAACTCACACCAGACCTCCAAACTATTCTGACTCGGTATGCTATATCTCCTCAGACTGATTGGACTTTCGGTTTTCCGAAAAACGTCCCGGGACTGTCGGAAAAATCCCATAGACTTAACATTGGACCAAACTTTGTGACCTCGTAACTCTGCGTCAGACTGTCGCACAGAACTCTAACTGGGCTCATTTAACTCAGACTATCAAACTGCCAATGACTGATCACCTTTAAACTTTCTAGCCACGCCCTAGCAACCACTTTTGGACCCTAGAAACTGTCCCATAGACTTCCATTCAAAAGACTCTCATTGACTTAACATGGGATCAAACTTTGTGAGCTCATAACTCTGAATCAGACTGTCCTACAGACTAATGGCTGAGCTCATTTAACTCCAACTACCAATCTGCCAATAACTGATGAGCTTTTAACTTTCTAGCCACACCCCTAACTACCACATACTGCACCCTAGCAACTGTCCCGTAGACTTCCATTACAAAAGACTCTCATTGACTTAACATGGGATCAAACTTTGTGAGCTCATAACTCTGCATCAGACTATCCTACAGACTAATGGCTGAGCTCATTTAACTCCAACTACCAATCTGCCAATAACTGTTGAGCTTTTAACTTTCTAGCCACACCCCTAACTACCGCATACTGCACCCTAGCAACTGTCCTATAGACTGTAATTAGCTGTGCTATCAAATGCTTATAATTCTAACATACTAATGACATGCCAATCATGCTAGCAACATGCTACTCATATGCTAATCATGCTAATGACATGCTAACTCATACTGGAAACATGCTAATGACATGCTAATTTGTACAAGAATCATGCTAGTAACATGCTAATTCATACTAGACTCATGTTAATAACTGGCCTACATGCATATCTTTGCTTAGCATTGTCCTATTGACTTGGGGGATGGCTCATCTGACTCAGACAACCAATGAGCATCTCAATATGATAATGAAGCTCACAAGCCACGCCCCCAAATTGATTCCATAGACTTCCATTAAAATAGGCCAAGATGCATATCTTTGCATAGCAGTGTCATAGAGACATGGGGGTTGGTTCATTTGACTTAGACAGCCAACCACATTCAAGTGCACTCTGTAACCTCGCCCATAGCAACAAAACAGAGTACCCTAGCAACCATTCATCAACAGCTATATCTCAGCATCAGAACATCGTAGAGACTTGGAGATTGGCTCGTTTGACTCATGCTAGCAAACGGAACGTCCTATATGCTACACATGCTAGCAGTGATTAGCTACATGCTAATATTGACTAGCCAAGTACTGTAACTTGCTAGACATGCTTACTAAGTATAAATGTTTTATCAAGCATGTATGTGAGGCTTGCCTAGTAACCACCCAGGGTACCCTAGCAACTGCCTAGCAACCACCAAAATTACCCTAGCAACCGCCTAGCAACGGCCTAGTAATGCCTTAGTAAGGGCCTAGCGACCACACAGGACACCCTAGCAACCGCCTAGCAACGCCTTAGCAACCAATTAGAATACCCTAGCAACCACCTAGCAACACCTTAGCAACCACCTAGCAACCACTTGGGACACCTTAGCAACCGCCTAGCAACACCTTAGCAACCACCTAGCAACCACTCAGAACAACCTAGCAACTGCCTAGCAACGCCTTAGCAACCACCTAGCAACCACACAGGACACCCTAGCAACCACCTAGCGATGCCTTAGCAACCATCTAGCAACCACTCAGGACACCCTAGCAACCCCTTAGCAACGCCTTAGCAACCACTCAGAATACCCTAGCAACTGCCTAGCAACCACTTAGGACACCTTAGCAACCACCTAGCAACACCTTAGCAACCACTCAGAACACCCTAGCAACCGCCTAGCAACACCTTAGCAACCACCTAGCAACCACTCAGGACACCCTAACAACTGCCTAGCAACGACTTAGTAACCACTCAGAATACCCTAGCAACCACCTAAGCATGCTATGTGACATGCTAATTCATACTAGAATCATGCTAGTAACATGCTAATTCATACTACAATCATGCTCATAACATGCTAATTTATAATAGAATCTTGCTAATAACATGCTAATTCATGCTAGAATCATGCTAGTAACATGCTAATTCATGCTAGAATCATGATAGTAACATGCTAATTTATACTAGAATCATGCTAGTAACATGCTAATTCATACTAGAATCATGCTAGTAACATGCTAATGCATGCTAGAATCATGCTAATAACATGCTAATTCACGCTAGAATCATGCTAGTAACATGTTAATTAATATTATAACCATGCTAATAACATGCTAATTCATGCAAGAATCATGCTAATAACATGCTAATTCACACTAGAATCATGCTAATTCAAACTAGAATCATGCTAGTAACAGGCTAATTCATACTAGAATCATGCTAGTAACATGCTAATGCATGCTAGAATCATGCCAGTAACATGCTAATTCATGCTAGAATCATACTAGTAACATGCTAATTCATGCTAGAATCATGCTAGTAGCATGTTAATTCATACTAGAATCATGCTAGTGACATGCTAATTTATTCTAGAATCATGCTAGTAACATGCTAATTCATGCTAGAATCATGCTAATAACATGCTAATTCATACTAGAATCATGCTAATAAAATGCTAATTTGTACTACACTCATGCTAATAACATGCTAATCCATGCTAGAATCATGCTAATTAGGCTGGCTTGTCAAAGCCAGACTACTGTTATCCTTTCTAAACTTATTAGGCTGGCTTGTCAAAGCCAACCTACTGTTATCCTATTTAAACTTATTATTATTATTTTTATTTATTCTTCTTCTGAGACTAAAATTCAAAATCTATCTGCTCCTTGAACTTTCAAACTATTACCACCAAACTCACACCAGACCTCCAAACTGGTCTGACTCTTTATGCTATATCTTTTCCGACTGATCCGACTTTCGGTTTTCCGAAAAACGTCCCGGGACTGTCGGAAAAATCCCATAGACTTAACATTGGATCAAACTTTGTGACCTCATAACTCTGCGTCAGACTGTTGCATAGACTTCTAATTGGGCTCATTTAACTCAGACTATCAAACTGCCAATGACTGATCACCTTTAAACTTTCTAGCCACGCCCTAGCAACCACTTTTGGACCCTAGTAACTGTCCCATAGACTTCCATTCAATAGACTCTCATTGACTTAACATGGGATCAAACTTTGTGAGCTCATAACTCTGAATCAGACTATCCTACAGACTAATGGCTGAGCTCATTTAACTCCGAATACCAAACTGCCAATAACTGATGAGCTTTTAACTTTCTAGCCACACCCCAAACTACCACATACTGCACCCTAGCAACTGTCCCGTAGACTTCCATTACAAAGACTCTCATTGAATTTACATGGGATCAAACTTTGTGAGCTCATAACTCTGAAACAGACTATCCTACAGACTAATGGCTGAGCTCATTTAACTCTGAATACCAATCTGCCAATAACTGATGAGCTTTTAACTTTGTAGCCACACCCCTAACTACCACATACTGCACCCTAGCAACTGTCCCATAGACTTCCATTACAAAGACTCTCATTGACTTTACATGGGATCAAACTTTGTGAGCTCATAACTCTGAAACAGACTATCCTACAGACTAATGGCTGAGCTCATTTAACTCTGAATACCAATCTGCCAATAACTGATGAGCTTTTAACTTTGTAGCCACACCCCTAACTACCACATACTGCACCCTAGCAACTGTCCCGTAGACTTCCATTACAAAAGACTCTCATTGACTTAACATGGGATCAAACTTTGTGAGCTCATAACTCAGCATCAGACTGTCATAGAGACTAATGGCTGAGCTCATTTAACTCAGTCTAGCCAGCAGCCAATCACTGATGGCCTTTTAACTTTCTAGCCACACCCCTAACTACCACATACTGCACCCTAGCAACTGTCCTAGAGACAGTAATTAGCTGTGCTATCAAATGCTTATAATTCTAACATGCTAATGACATGCCAATCATGCTAGCAACATGCTACTCATATGCTAATCATGCTAATGACATGCTAACTCATACTGGAAACATGCTAATGACATGCTAATTTGTACTAGAATCATGCTAGTAACATGCTAATTCATACTAGACTCATGTTAATAACTGGCCTACATGCATATCTTTGCATAGCAGTGTCCTATTGACTTGGGGGATGGCTCATCTGACTCAGACAACCAATGAGCATCTCAATATGATAATGAAGCTCACAAGCCACGCCCCCAAATTGATTCCATAGACTTCCATTAAAATAGGCCAAGATGCATATCTTTGCATAGCAGTGTCATAGAGACATGGGGGTTGGTTCATTTGACTTAGACAGCCAACCACATTCAAGTGCACTCTGTAACCTCGCCCATAGCAACAAAACAAAGTACCCTAGCAACCATTCATCAACAGCTATATCTCAGCATCCGAACATCGTAGAGACTTGGAGATTGGCTCGTTTGACTCATGCTAGCAAACGGAACTTCCTATATGCTACACATGGTAGCAGTGATTAGCTACATGCTAATATTGACTAGCCAAGTACTGTAACTTGCTAAACATGCTTACTTAGTTTAAATGTTTTATCAAGCATGTATGTGAGGCTTGCCTAGTAACTACCCAGGGTACCCTAGCAACTGCCTAGCAACCACCCAAATTACCCTAGCAACCGCCTAGCAACGGCCTAGTAATGCCTTAGTAAGGGCCTAGCGACCATTCAGGACACCCTAGCAACCGCCTGACAACGCCTTAGCAACCAATTAGAATACCCTAGCAACACCTTAGCAACCACCTAGCAACCACTTGAGACACCTTAGCAACCGCCTAGCTACACCTTAGCAACCACCTAGCAACCACTCAGAACACCCTAGCAACTGCCTAGCAACGCCTTAGCAACCACCTAGCAACCACTCAGGACACCCTAGCAACCACCTAGCGATGCCTTAGCAACCACCTAGCAACCACTCAGGACACCCTAGCAACCCCCTAGCAACGCCTTAGCAACCACTCAGAATACCCTAGCAACTACCTAGCAACCACTTAGGACACCTTAGCAACCACCTAGCAACACCTTAGCAACCACCTAGCAACCACTCAGAACACCCTAGCAACCGCCTAGCAACACCTTAGCAACCACCTAGCAACCACTCAGGACACCCTAACAACTGGCTAGCAACGACTTAGTAACCACTCAGAATACCCTAGCAACCACCTAAGCATGCTATGTGACATGCTAATTCATACTAGAATCATGCTAGTAACATGCTAATTCATACTACAATCATGCTCATAACATGCTAATTTATAATAGAATCTTGCTAATAACATGCTAATTCATGCTAGAATCATGCTAGTAACATGCTAATTCATGCTAGAATCATGATAGTAACATGCTAATTTATACTAGAATCATGCTAGTAACATGCTAATTCATACTAGAATCATGCTAGTAACATGCTAATGCATGCTAGAATCATGCTAATAACATGCTAATTCACGCTAGAATCATGCTAGTAACATGTTATTTCATACTATAACCATGCTAATAACATGCTAATTCATGCTAGAATCATGCTAATAACATGCTAATTCACACTAGAATCATGCAAATTCAAACTAGAATCATGCTAGTAACAGGCTAATTCATACTAGAATCATGCTAGTAACATGCTAATGCATGCTAGAATCATGCCAGTAACATGCTAATTCATGCTAGAATCATACTAGTAACATGCTAATTCATGCTAGAATCATGCTAGTAGCATGCTAATTCATACTAGAATCATGCTAGTGACATGCTAATTTATTCTAGAATCATGCTAGTAACATGCTTATTCATGCTAGAATCATGCTAATAACATGCTAATTCATACTAAAATCATGCTAATAACATGCTAATTTGTACTACACTCATGCTAATAACATGCTAATCCATGCTAGAATCATGCTAATTCATGCTAGAATCATGCTAATTCATGCTAGAATCATGCTAATAACATGCTACTTATACTTTTTCAAACTGTTTTTAAACTAAATAAACTATTACCAACAGGCTTTGTCAAGCCAGCCTCAAAGTTTGTCTCGACGAACTTTACTGTCTAGTTAGGCTGGCTTGTCAAAGCCAGACTACTGTTCTACTATTTAAACTTATTATTATTATTAGGCTGGCTTGTCAAAGCCAGACTACTGAAATGCTATTTAAACTTATTATTATTTTTTTTTTTTTTTTTATTAATCTTCTGAGACTAAATTTCTAACTCTATCTCCTCCTAGAGCTTTTGAGCTATTACCACCAAACTTGCTCCAGACCTCCAAACTATTCTGACTCGTGTTGCTATATCTCCTCAGACTGATCCGACTTTCGGTTTTCCGAAAAATGTCCCGGGACTGTCGGAAAAATCCCATAGGCTTAACATTGGATCAAACTTTGTGAGCTCATAACTCTGCGTCAGACTGTCACACATACTTCTAACTGGGCTCATTTAACTCAGACTATCAAACTGCCAATGACTGATCACCTTTAAACTTTCTAGCCACGCCCTAGCAACCACTTTTGGACCCTAGTAACTGTCCCATAGACTTCTATTCAAAAGACTCTCATTGACTTAACATGGGATCAAACTTTGTGAGCTCATAACTCTGCATCAGACTGTCATAGAGACTAATGGCTGAGCTCATTTAACTCCGACTACCAATCTGCCATTAACTGATGAGCTTTTAACTTTATAGCCACTCCCCTAACTACCACATACTGCACCCTAGCAACTGTCCCGTAGACTTCCATTCAAAAGACTCTCATTGACTTAACATGGGATCAAACTTTGTGAGCTCATAACTCTGCATCAGACTGTCATAGAGACTAATGGCTGAGCTCATTTAACTCAGACTACCAAACTGCCAATAACTGATGAGCTTTCAACTTTCTAGCCACACCCCTAACTATCACATACTGCACCCTAGCAACTGTCCCGTAGACTTCCATTACAAAAGACTCTCATTGACTTTACATGGGATCAAACTTTGTGAGCTCATAACTCAGCATCAGACTGTCATACAGACTAATGGCTGAGCTCATTTAACTGAGTCTAGCCAGCAGCCAATCACTGATGGCCTTTTAACTTTCTAGCCACACCCCTAACTACCACATACTGCACCCTAGCAACTGTCCTATAGACTGTAATTAGCTGTGCTATTAAATGCTTATAATTCTAACATGCTAATGACATGCCAATCATGCTAGCAACATGCTACTCATATGCTAATCATGCTAATGACATGCTAACTCATACTGGAAACATGCTAATGATATGCTAATTTGTACTAGAATCATGCTAGTAACATGCTAATTCATACTAGACTCATGTTAATAACTGGCCTACATGCATATCTTTGCTTAGCAGTGTCCTATTGACTTGGGGGATGGCTCATCTGACTCAGACAACCAATGAGCATCTCAATATGATAATGAAGCTCACAAGCCACGCCCCCAAATTGATTCCATAGACTTTCATTGAAATAGGCCAAGATGCATATCTTTGCATAGCAGTGTCATAGAGACATGGGGGTTGGTTCATTTGACTTAGACAGCCAACCACATTCAAGTTCACTCTGTAACCTTGCCCATAGCAACAAAACAGAGTACCCTAGCAACCATTCATCAACAGCTATATCCCAGCATCAGAACATCGTAGAGACTTGGAGATTGGCTCGTTTGACTCATGCTAGCAAACGGAACTTCCTATATGCTACACATGCTAGCAGTGATTAGCTACATGCTAATATTGACTAGCCAAGTACTGTAACTTGCTAGAAATGCTTACTAAGTATAAATGTTTTATCAAGCATGTATGTAAGGCTTGCCTAGTAACCAACCAGGGTACCCTAGCAACTGCCTAGCAACCACCCAAATTACCCTAGCAACCGCCTAGCAACCACCTAGCAACGGCCTAGTAATGCCTTAGTAAGGGCCTAGCGACCACTCAGGACACCCTAGCAACGGCCTAGCAACGCCTTAGCAACCACTCAGAATACCCTAGCAACCACATAGCAACACCTTAGCAACCACCTAGCAACCACTTGGGACACCTTATCAACCGCCTAGCAACACCTTAGCAACCACCTAGCAACCAGTCAGAACACCCTAGCAACCGCCTAGCAACGCCTTAGCAACCACCAAGCAACAACTCAGGACACCCTAGCAACCACCTAGCAACACCTTAGCAACCACCTAGCAACCACTCAGGACACCCTAGCAACCGCCTAGCAACGCCTTAGCAACCACTCAGAACACCCTAGCAACCACCTAGCAACACCTTAGCAACCACCTAGCAACCACTTAGGACTCCTTAACAACCCCCTAGCAACACCTTAGCAACCACCTAGCAACCACTCAGAACACCCTAGCAACCACCTATCAACACCTTAGCAACAACCTAGCAACCACTTAGAACACCCTAGCAACCGCCTAGCAAGACCTTAGCAACCACCTAGCAACCAATCAGAGCACCCTAGCAACTGCCTAGCAACAACCTAGCAACCACTCAGAACACCATAGCAACCACCTAGCAACACTCTAGCAACATCTTAGCAGCCACCTAGCAACCACTCAGGACACCCTAGCAACTGCCTAGCAACGACTTAGCAACCACTCAGAATACCCTAGCAACCACCTAAGCATGCTATGTGACATGCTAATTCATACTAGAATCATGCTAGTAACATGCTAATTCATACTACAATCATGCTAATAACATGCTAATTCATACTAGAATCATGCTAATAACATGCTAATTCATACTAGAATCATGCTAATGCATGCTAAAATCATGCTAATAACAGGCTAATTCACGCTAGATTCATGCTAGTAACATGCTAATTCATACTATAATCATGCTAATAACATGCTAATTCATGCTAGAATCATGCAAGTAACATGCTAATTCATGCTAGAATCATTCTAGTAACATGCTAATTCATACTAGAATCATGCTAATTCATGCTAGAATCATGCTAATAACCTGCTAATTCATACTAGATTCATGCTAGTAACAGGCTAATTCATACTAGAATCATGCTAGTAACATGCTAATGCATGCTAGAATCATGCTAGTAACATGCTAATTCATGGTAGAATCATACTAGTAACATGCTAATTCATGCTAGAATCATGCTAGTAACATGCTAATTCATGCTAGAATCATTCTAGTAGCATGCTAATTCATACTAGAATCATGCTAGTGACATGCTAATTTATTCTAGAATCATGCTAGTAACATGCTAATTCATGCTAGAAGCATGCTAATAACATGCTAATTTATACTAGAATCATGCTAATAAAATGCTAATTTGTACTACATCCCATGCTAATAACATGCTAATCCATGGTAGTATCATGCTAATTCATGCTAGAATCATGCTAATAACATGCTACTTATACTTTTTCAAACTGTTTTTAAACTAAATAAACTATTACCAACAGGCTTTGTCAAGCCAGCCTCAAAGTTTGTCTCGACGAACTTTACTGTCTAGTTAATTTTATTATTATTCTTCTTCTGAGACTAAAATTCAAACTCTATCTACTCCTTGAACTTTCAAGCTATTACCACCAAACTCACACCAGACCTCCAAACTGGTCTGACTCGGTATGCCATATCTCCTCAGACTGATCCAACTTTCGGTTTTCCGAAAAACGTCCCGGGACTGTCGGAAAAATCCCATAGACTTAACATTGGACCAAACTTTGTGACCTCGTAACTCTGCGTCAGACTGTCGCACAGAACTCTAACTGAGCTCATTTAACTCAGACTATCAAACTGTCAATGACTGATCACCTTTAAACTTTCTAGCCACGCCCTAGCAACCACTTTTGGACCCTAGTAACTGTCCCATAGACTTCAATTCAAAAGACTCTCATTGACTTAACATGGGATCAAACTTTGTGAGTTCATAACTCTGAATCAGACTGTCCTACAGACTAATGGCTGAGCTCATTTAACTCAGACTACCAAACTGCCAATAACTGATGAGCTTTTACCTTTCTAGCCACACCCCTAACTACCACATACTGCACCCTAGCAACTGTCCCGTAGACTTCCATTCAAAAAACTCTTATTGACTTAACATGGGATCAAACTTTGTGAGCTCATAACTCTGCATCAGACTGTCCTACAGACTAATGGCTGAGCTCATTTAACTCCAACTACCAATCTGCCAATAACTGATGAGCTTTTAACTTTCTAGCCACACCCCTAACTATCACATACTGCACCCTAGCAACTGTCCCGTAGACTTCCATTACAAAAGACTCATTGACTTAACATGGGATCAAACTTTGTGAGCTCATAACTCTGCATCAGACTGTCCTACAGACTAATGGCTGAGCTCATTTAACTCAGACTACCAAACTACCAATAACTGATGAGCTTTTAACTTTCTAGCCACACCCCTAACTACCACATACTGCACCCTAGCAACTGTCCTATAGACTGTAATTAGCTGTGCTATCAAATGCTTATAATTCTAACATGCTAATGACATGCCAATCATGCTAGCAACATGCTACTCATATGCTAATCATGCTAATGACATGCTAACTCATACTGGAAACATGCTAATGACATGCTAATTTGTACTAGAATCATGCTAGTAACATGCTAATTCATACTAGACTGACGTTAATAACTGGCCTACATGCATATCTTTGCATAGCAGTGTCCTATTGACTTGCGAGATGGCTCATCTGACTCAGACAACCAATGAGCATCTCAATATGATAATGAAGCTCACAAGCCACGCCCCCAAATTGATTCCATAGACTTCCATTAAAATAGGCCAAGATGCATATCTTTGCATAGCAGTGTCATAGAGACATGGGGGTTGGTTCATTTGACTTAGACAGCAAACCACAATCAAGTGCACTCTGTAACCTCGCCCATAGCAACAAAACAGAGTACCCTAGCAACCATTCATCAACAGCTATATCTCAGCATCAGAACATCGTAGAGACTTGGAGATTGGCTCGTTTGACTCATGCTAGCAAACGGAACTTCCTAAATGCTACACATGCTAGCAGTGATTAGCTACATGCTAATATTGACTAGCCAAGTACTGTAACTTGCTAGAAATGCTTACTAAGTATAAATGTTTTATCAGGCATGTATGTGAGGCTTGCCTAGTAACCAACCAGGGTACCCTAGCAACTGCCTAGCAACCATCCAAATTACCCTAGCAATCGCCTAGCAACCACCTAGCAACGGCCTAGTAATGCCTTAATAAGGGCCTAGTGACCACTCAGGACACCCTAGCAACCGCCTAGCAACGCCTTAGCAACCACTCAGAATACCTTAGCAACCACCTAGCAACACCTTAGCAACCACCAAGCAACCACTTGGGACACCTTAGCAACCGCCTAGCAACACCTTAGCAACCACCTAGCAACCAGTCAGAACACCCTAGCAACCGCCTAGCAACGCCTTAGCAACCACCAAGCAACCACTCAGGACACCCTAGCAACCACCTAGCAACAACTTAGCAACCACCTAGCAACCACTCAGGACACCCTAGCAACCGCCTAGCAACGCCTTAGCAACCACTCAGAATACCTTAGCAACCACCTAGCAACACCTTAGCAACCACCAAGCAACCACTTGGGACACCTTAGCAACCGCCTAGCAACACCTTAGCAACCACCTAGCAACCAGTCAGAACACCCTAGCAACCGCCTAGCAACGCCTTAGCAACCACCAAGCAACCACTCAGGACACCCTAGCAACCACCTAGCAACACCTTAGCAACCACCTAGCAACCACTCAGGACACCCTAGCAACCGCCTAGCAACGCCTTAGCAACCACTCAGAATACCCTAGCAACCACCTAGCAACACCTTAGCAACCGCTTAACAACCACTTAGGACTCCTTAGCAACCACCTAGCAACACCTTAGCAACCACCTAGCAACCACTCAGAACACCCTAGCAACCACCTAGCAACACCTTAGCAACAACCTAGCAACCACTTAGAACACCCTAGCAACCGCCTAGCAACACCTTAGCAACCACTCAGAACACCCTAGCAACCACCTAGCAACATCTTAGCAACCACTCAGAACACCCTAGCAACCGCCTAGCAATGCCTTAGCAACCACCTAGCAACCACTCAGAACACCATAGCAACCACCTAGCAACAGCCTAGCAACCGCCTAGCAACATCTTAGCAACCACCTAGCAACCACTCAGGACACCCTAGCAACTGCCTAGCAACGACTTAGCAACCACTCAGAATACCCTAGCAACCACCTAAGCATGCTATGTGACATGCTAATTCATACTAGAATCATGCTAGTAACATGCTAATTCATACTAGAATCATGCTAATAACATGCTAATTCATACTAGAATCATGCTAGTAACATGCTAATGCATGCCAGAATCATGCTAATAACATGCTAATTCACGCTAGAATCATGCTAGTAACATGCTAATTCATACTATAATCATGCTAATAACATGCTAATTCATGCTAGAATCATGCGAGTAACATGCTAATTCATGCTAGAATCATTCTAGTAACATGCTAATTCATACTAGAATCATGCTAATTCATGCTAAAATCATGCTAATAACCTGCTAATTCATACTAGAATCATGCTAGCAGTATGTTAATTCATACTAGAATCATGCTAGTGACATGCTAATTTATTCTAGAATCATGCTAGTAACATGCTAATTCATGCTAGAAGCATGCTAATAACATGCTAATTTATACTAGAATCATGCTAATAAAATGCTAATTTATACTACACTCATGCTAATAACATGCTAATACATGCTAGAATCATGCTAATGCATGCTAGAATCATGCTAATAACATGCTACTTATACTTTTTCAAACTTTGAAAAAACTTTTTCAAACATGCTAATTTATACTAGAATCATGCTAATAAAATGCTAATTTGTACTACACTCATGCTAATAACATGCTAATCCATGCTAATCCATGCTAGAAACATGCTAATGCATGCTAGAATCATGCTAATAACATGCTACTTATACTTTTTCAAACTGTTTTTAAACTAAACAAACTATTACCAACAGGCTTTGTCAAGCCAGCCTCAAAGTTTGTCTCGACGAACTTTACTGTCTAGTTAGGCTGGCTTGTCAAAGCCAGACTACTGTTCTACTATTTAAACTTATTATTATTAATTTTATTATTATTCTTCTTCTGAGACTAAAATTCAAACTCTATCTACTCCTTGAACTTTCGAACTATTACCACCAAACTCACACCAGACCTCCAAACTATTCTGACTCGGTATGCTATATCTCCTCAGACTGATTGGACTTTCGGTTTTCCAAAAAACGTCCCGGGACTGTCGGAAAAATCCCATAGACTTAACATTGGACCAAACTTTGTGACCTCGTAACTCTGCGTCAGACTGTCGCACAGAACTCTAACTGGGCTCATTTAACTCAGACTATCAAACTGTCAATGACTGATCACCTTTAAACTTTCTAGCCACGCCCTAGCAACCACTTTTGGACCCTAGAAACTGTCCCATAGACTTCCATTCAAAAGACTCTCATTGACTTAACATGGGATCAAACTTTGTGAGCTCATAACTCTGCATCAGACTGTCCCACAGACTAATGGCTGAGCTCATTTAACTCCGAATACCAAACTGCCAATAACTGATGAGCTTTTAACTTTCTAGCCACACCCCTAACTACCACATACTGCACCCTAGCAACTGTCCCGTAGACTTCCATTACAAAAGACTCTCATTGACTTAACATGGGATCAAACTTTGTGAGCTCATAACTCTGCATCAGACTGTCATAGAGACTAATGGCTGGGCTCATTTAACTCAGTCTAGCCAGCAGCCAATCACTGATGGCCTTTTAACTTTCTAGCCACACCCCTAACTACCACATACTGCACCCTAGCAACTGTCCTATAGACTGTAATTAGCTGTGCTTTCAAATGCTTATAATTCTAACATACTAATGACATGCCAATCATGCTAGCAACATGCTACTTATATGCTAATCATGCTAATGACATGCTAACTCATACTGGAAACATGCTAATGACATGCTAATTTGTACAAGAATCATGCTAGTAACATGCTAATTCATACTAGACTCATGGTAATAACTGGCCTACATGCATATCTTTGCTTAGCAGTGTCCTATTGACTTGGGGGATGGCTCATCTGACTCAGACAACCAATGAGCATCTCAATATGATAATGAAGCTCACAAGCCACGCCCCCAAATTGATTCCATAGACTTCCATTAAAATAGGCCAAGATGCATATCTTTGCATAGCAGTGTCATAGAGACATGGGGGTTGGTTCATTTGACTTAGACAGCCAACCACATTCAAGTGCACTCTGTAACCTCGCCCATAGCAACAAAACAGAGTACCCTAGCAACCATTCATCAACAGCTATATCTCAGCATCAGAACATCGTAGAGACTTGGAGATTGGCTCGTTTGACTCATGCTAGCAAACGGAACTTCCTATATGCTACACATGCTAGCAGTGATTAGCTACATGCTAATATTGACTAGCCAAGTACTGTAACTTGCTAGAAATGCTTACTAAGTATAAATGTTTTATCAAGCATGTATGTGAGGCTTGCCTAGTAACCAACCAGGGTACCCTAGCAACTGCCTAGCAACCACCCAAATTACCCTAGCAACCGCCTAGCAACCACCTAGCAACGGCCTAGTAATGCCTTAGTAAGGGCCTAGCGACCACTCAGGACACCCTAGCAACCGCCTAGCAACGCCTTAGCAACCACTCAGAATACCTTAGCAACCACCTAGCAACACCTTAGCAACCACCTAGCAACCACTTGGGACACCTTAGCAACCGCCTAGCAACACCTTAGCAACCACCTAGCAACCACTCAGAACACCCTAGCAACTGCCTAGCAACGCCTTAGCAACCACCTAGCAACCACTCAGGACACCCTAGCAACCACCTAGCAATACCTTAGCAACCACCTAGCAACCACTCAGAACACCCTAGCAACCACCTAGCAACGCCTTAGCAACCACTCAGAATACCCTAGCAACCATCTAGCAACCACTTAGGACACCTTAGCAACCACCTAGCAACACCTTAGCAACCACCTAGCAACCACTCAAAACACCCTAGCAACCGCCTAGCAACACCTTAGCAACCACCTAGCAACCACGTAGGACACCCTAGCAACAATCTATCAACACCTTAGCAACCACCTAGCAACACCTTAGCACATGCTAATTCGTGCTAGAATCATGCTAACAACATGCTAATTCATGCTAGAATCATGCTAACAACATGCTAACTTCATGCTAGAATCATGCTAATTCATGCTAAAATCGTGCTAGTAACATGCTAATTCATACTGGAATCATGCTAGTAACATGCTAATTCATGCTAGAATCATGCTAATAACATGCTAATTAATACTGGAATCATGCTAGTAACATGCTAATTCATGCTAGAATCATGCTAATAACATGCTAATTCATACTAGAATCAACCTAATGACATGCTAATTCATACTAGACTCATGCTAGTAACATGCTAATTCATACTGGAATCATAATAGTATCATGCTAATTCATGCTAGAATCATGCTAATAACATGCTAATTCATACTGGAATCATGCTAGTAACATACTAGTTCATCCTAGAATCATGCTAGTAACATGCTAATTTATGCTAGAATCATGCTAGTAACATGCTAACTCATGCTAGAATCATGCTAATAACATGCTAACTCATACTAGAATCATGCTAATAACATGCTAATTCACACTAGAATCATGCTAGTAACATGCTAATTCATACTAGACTCATGCTAGTGACATGCTAATTCATACTAGAATCATGCTAGTGACATGCTAGTTCATACTAGAATCTTGCTAATAACATGCTAATTCATGCTAGAATCATGCTAATAACATGCTTATTCATGCTAGAATCATGGTAGTAACATGCTAATTTTACTACAATCATGCTAATAACACACTAATTCATGCTAGAATTATGCTAGTAACATGCTAAATCGTGCTAGAATCATGCTAATTCATGCTAATAACATGCTAATCCATGCTAGAATCGTACTAATAAGATGCAAATTCATGCTAATAACATGCTAATCTATGCTAGAATCATGCTAATAACATGCTACTTATACTTTTTCAAACTGTTTTTAAACTAAATAAACTATTACCAACAGGCTTTGTCAAGCCAGCCTCAAAGTTTGTCTCGACGAACTTTACTGTCTAGTTATTATTCTTCTTCTGAGACTAAAATTCAAACTCTATCTCCTCCTTGAACTTTCAAGCTATTACCACCAAACTCACACCAGATCTCCAAACTGGTCTGACTCGGTATGCCATATCTCCTCAGACTGATCCAACTTTCGGTTTTCCGAAAAACGTCCCGGGACTGTCGGAAAAATCCCATAGACTTAACATTGGACCAAACTTTGTGACCTTGTAACTCTGCGTCAGACTATCGCACAGAACTCTAACTGAGCTCATTTAACTCAGACTATCAAACTGCCAATGACTGATCACCTTTAAACTTTCTAGCCACGCCCTAGCAACCACTTTTGGACCCTAGTAACTGTCCCGTAGACTTCAATTCAAAAGACTCTCATTGACTTAACATGGGATCAAACTTTGTGAGTTCATAACTCTGAATCAGACTATCCTACAGACTAATGGCTGAGATCATTCAACTCCGACTACCAAACTGCCAATAACTGATGAGCTTTTAACTTTCTAGACACACCCCTAAATACCACATACTGCACCCTAGCAACTGTCCCATAGACTTCCATTCAAAAAACTCTTATTGACTTAACATGGGATCAAACTTTGTGAGCTCATAACTCTGCATCAGACTGTCATACAGACTAATGGCTGAGCTCATTTAACTCCGACTACCAAACTACCAATAACTGATGAGCTTTTACCTTTCTAGCCACACCCCTAACTACCACATACTGCACCCTAGCAGCTGTCCCGTAGACTTCCATTACAAAAGACTCTCATTGACTTAACATGGGATCAAACTTTGTGAGCTCATAACTCTGCATCAGACTGTCCTACAGACTAATGGCTGAGCTCATTTAACTCAGACTACCAAACTACCAATAACTGATGAGCTTTTAACTTTCTAGCCACACCCCTAACTACCACATACTGCACCCTAGCAACTGTCCTATAGACTGTAATTAGCTGTGCTATCAAATGCTTATAATTCTAACATACTAATGACATGCCAATCATGCTAGCAACATGCTACTCATATGCTAATCATGCTAATGACATGCTAACTCATACTGGAAACATGCTAATGACATGCTAATTTGTACAAGAATCATGCTAGTAACATGCTAATTCATACTAGACTCATGTTAATAACTGGCCTACATGCATATCTTTGCTTAGCAATGTCCTATTGACTTGGGGGATGGCTCATCTGACTCAGACAACCAATGAGCATCTCAATATGATAATGAAGCTCACAAGCCACGCCCCCAAATTGATTCCATAGACTTCCATTAAAATAGGCCAAGATGCATATCTTTGCATAGCAGTGTCATAGAGACATGGGGGTTGGTTCATTTGACTTAGACAGCCAACCACATTCAAGTGCACTCTGTAACCTCGCCCATAGCAACAAAACAGAGTACCCTAGCAACCATTCCTCAACAGCTATATCTCAGCATCAGAACATCGTAGAGACTTGGAGATTGGCTCGTTTGACTCATGCTAGCAAACGGAACTTCCTAAATGCTGCACATGCTAGCAGTGATTAGCTACATGCTAATATTGACTAGCCAAGTACTGTAACTTGCTAGAAATGCTTACTAAGTATAAATGTTTTATCAAGCATGTATGTGAGGCTTGCCTAGTAACCAACCAGGGTACCCTAGTAACTGCCTAGCAACCACCCAAATTACCCTAGCAACCGCCTAGCAACCACCTAGCAATGGCCTAGTAATTCCTTAGTAAGGGCCTAGCGACCACTCAGGACACCCTAGCAACCGCCTAGCAACGCCTTAGCAACCACTCAGAATACCTTAGCAACCACCTAGCAACACCTTAGCAACCACCTAGCAACCACTCAGGACACCCTAGCAACCACCTAGCAACGCCTTAGCAACCACTCAGAATACCCTAGCAACCATCTAGCAACCACTTAGGACACCTAAGCAACCACCTAGCAACCACCTAGCAACCACTCAGAACACCCTAGCAACCGCCTAGCAACACCTTAGCAACCACCCAGCAACCACTTAGGACACCCTAGCAACCGTCTAGCAACACCTTAGCAACCACCTAGTAACACCTTAGCACATGCTAATTCGTGCTAGAATCATGCTAACAACATGCTAATTCATGCTAGAATCATGCTAACAACATGCTAACTTCATGCTAGAATCATGCTAATTTATGCTAAAATCGTGCTAGTAACATGCTAATTCATGCTACAATCATGCTAGTAACATGCTAATTTATACTGGAATCATGCTAGTAACATGCTAATTCATGCTAGAATCATGGTAATAACATGCTAATTCATACTAGAATCATGCTAATGACATGCTAATTCATACTAGACTCATGCTAGTAACATGCTAATTCATATTGGAATCATGCTAGTAACATGCTAATTCATGCTAGAATCATGCTAATAACATGCTAATTCATACTGGAATCATGCTAGTAACATGCTAGTTCATCCTAGAATCATGCTAGTAACATGCTAATTTATACTAGAATCATGCTAGTAACATGCTAACTCATGCTAGAATCATGGTAATAACATGGTAACTCATACTAGAATCATGCTAATAACATGCTAATTCATACCAGAATCATGCTAATTCATACTAGAATCATGCTAGTAACATGCTAATTCATGCTAGAATCATGCTAGTAACATGCTTATTCATGCTAGAATCATGCTAATAACATGCTAATTTATACTAGAATCATGCTAGTTACATGCTAATTCATACTAGACTCATGCTAGTGACATGCTAATTCATACTAGAATCATGCTAATAACATGCTAATTCATGCTAGAATCATGCTAATAACATGCTAATTTATACTAGAATCATGCTAGTAACATGCTAATTCATACTAGACTCATGCTAGTGACATGCTAATTCATACTAGAATCATGCTAGTGACATGCTAGTTCATACTAGAATCTTGCTAATAACATGCTAATTCATGCTAGAATCATGCTAATAACATGCTAATTCATGCTAGTAACATGCTAATTTTACTACAATCATGCTAATAACACACTAATTCATGCTAGAATTATGCTAGTAACATGCTAAATCGTGCTAGAATCATGCTAATTCATGCTAATCCATGCTAGAATCGTACTAATAAGATGCTAATTCATGCTAATAACATGCTAATCTATGCTAGTATCATGCTAATAACATGCTACTTATACTTTTTCAAACTGTTTTTAAACTAAATAAACTATTACCAACAGGCTTTGTCAAGCCAGCCTCAAAGTTTGTCTCGACGAACTTTACTGTCTAGTTATTCTTCTTCTTCTTCTGAGACTAAAATTCAAAATCTATCTCCTCCTAGAGCTTTCGAGCTATGACCACCAAACTCACACCAGACCTCCAAACTATTCTGACTCGGTATGCCATATCTTTTCCGACTGATCCTACTTTCGATTTTCCGAAAAACGTCCCGGGACCGTCGGAAAAATCCCATAGACTTAACATTGGACCAAACTTTGTGACCTCATAACTCTGCATCAGACTGTCACACAGACTTCTAACTGGGCTCATTTAACTCAGACTACCTAACTGCCAATAACTGATGAGCTTTTAACTTTCTGGTCACGCCCTAGCAACCACTTTTGGACCCTAGAAACTGTCCCATAGACTTCCATTCAAAAGACTCTCATTGACTTAACATGGGATCAAACTTTGTGAACTCATAACTCTGCATCAGACTGTCATACAGACTAATGACTGAGCTAGATAGATAGCTCATTTAA
>NC_141035.1:51067500-51072500 GCF_052040795.2 Danio rerio
AGATTGGCTCGTTTGACTCATGCTAGCAAACGGAACTTCCTAAATGCTACACATGCTAGCAGTGATTAGCTACATGCTAATATTGACTAGCCAAGTACTGTAACTTGCTAGAAATGCTTACTAAGTATAAATGTTTTATCAAGCATGTATGTGAGGCTTGCCTAGTAACCAACCAGGGTACCCTAGCAACTGCCTAGCAACCACCCAAATTACCCTAGCAACCGCCTAGCAACGGCCTAGTAATGCCTTAGTAAGGGCCTAGCGACCACTCAGGACACCCTAGCAACCGCCTAGCAACGCCTTAGCAACCACTCAGAATACCTTAGCAACCACCTAGCAACCACTTGGGACACCTTAGCAACCGCCTAGCAACACCTTAGCAACCACCTAGCAACCACTCATAACACCCTAGCAACTGCCTAGCAACGCCTTAGCAACCACCTAGCAACCACTCAGGACACCCTAGCAACCACCTAGCAATACCTTAGCAACCACCTAGCAACCACTCAGAACACCCTAGCAACCACCTAGCAACGCCTTAGCAACCACTCAGAATACACTAGCAACCATCTAGCAACCACTTAGGACACCTTAGCAACCACCTAGCAACACCTTAGCAACCACCTAGCAACCACTAAAAACACCCTAGCAACCGCCTAGCAACACCTTAGCAACCACTTAGGACACCCTAGCAACCGTCTATCAACACCTTAGCAACCACCTAGCAACACCTTAGCACATGCTAATTCGTGCTAGAATCATGCTAACAACTTGCTAATTCATGCTAGAATCATGCTAACAACATGCTAACTTCATGCTAGAATCATGCTAATTCATGCTAAAATCGTGCTAGTAACATGCTAATTCATGCTAGAATCATGCTAGTAACATGCTAATTCATACTGGAATCATGCTAGTAACATGCTAATTCATGCTAGAATCATGCTAATAACATGCTAATTCATACTAGAATCAACCTAATGACATGCTAATTCATACTAGACTCATGCTAGTAACATGCTAATTCATACTGGAATCATGCTAGTAACATGCTAATTCATGCTAGAATCATGCTAATAACATGCTAATTCATACTGGAATCATGCTAGTAACATGCTAGTTCATCCTAGAATCATGCTAGTAACATGCTAATTTATGCTAGAATCATGCTAGTAACATGCTAACTCATGCTAGAATCATGCTAATAACATGCTAACTCATACTAGAATCATGCTAATAACATGCTAATTCACACTAGAATCATGCTAGTAACATGCTAATTCATACTAGACTCATGCTAGTGACATGCTAATTCATACTAGAATCATGCTAGTGACATGCTAGTTCATACTAGAATCTTGCTAATAACATGCTAATTCATGCTAGAATCATGCTAATAACATGCTTATTCATGCTAGAATCATGGTAGTAACATGCTAATTTTACTACAATCATGCTAATAACACACTAATTCATGCTAGAATTATGCTAGTAACATGCTAAATCGTGCTAGAATCATGCTAATTCATGCTAATAACATGCTAATCCATGCTAGAATCGTACTAATAAGATGCAAATTCATGCTAATAACATGCTAATCTATGCTAGAATCATGCTAATAACATGCTACTTATACTTTTTCAAACTGTTTTTAAACTAAATAAACTATTACCAACAGGCTTTGTCAAGCCAGCCTCAAAGTTTGTCTCGACGAACTTTACTGTCTAGTTATTATTCTTCTTCTGAGACTAAAATTCAAACTCTATCTCCTCCTTGAACTTTCAAGCTATTACCACCAAACTCACACCAGATCTCCAAACTGGTCTGACTCGGTATGCCATATCTCCTCAGACTGATCCAACTTTCGGTTTTCCGAAAAACGTCCCGGGACTGTCGGAAAAATCCCATAGACTTAACATTGGACCAAACTTTGTGACCTTGTAACTCTGCGTCAGACTATCGCACAGAACTCTAACTGAGCTCATTTAACTCAGACTATCAAACTGCCAATGACTGATCACCTTTAAACTTTCTAGCCACGCCCTAGCAACCACTTTTGGACCCTAGTAACTGTCCCGTAGACTTCAATTCAAAAGACTCTCATTGACTTAACATGGGATCAAACTTTGTGAGTTCATAACTCTGAATCAGACTATCCTACAGACTAATGGCTGAGATCATTCAACTCCGACTACCAAACTGCCAATAACTGATGAGCTTTTAACTTTCTAGACACACCCCTAAATACCACATACTGCACCCTAGCAACTGTCCCATAGACTTCCATTCAAAAAACTCTTATTGACTTAACATGGGATCAAACTTTGTGAGCTCATAACTCTGCATCAGACTGTCATACAGACTAATGGCTGAGCTCATTTAACTCCGACTACCAAACTACCAATAACTGATGAGCTTTTACCTTTCTAGCCACACCCCTAACTACCACATACTGCACCCTAGCAGCTGTCCCGTAGACTTCCATTACAAAAGACTCTCATTGACTTAACATGGGATCAAACTTTGTGAGCTCATAACTCTGCATCAGACTGTCCTACAGACTAATGGCTGAGCTCATTTAACTCAGACTACCAAACTACCAATAACTGATGAGCTTTTAACTTTCTAGCCACACCCCTAACTACCACATACTGCACCCTAGCAACTGTCCTATAGACTGTAATTAGCTGTGCTATCAAATGCTTATAATTCTAACATACTAATGACATGCCAATCATGCTAGCAACATGCTACTCATATGCTAATCATGCTAATGACATGCTAACTCATACTGGAAACATGCTAATGACATGCTAATTTGTACAAGAATCATGCTAGTAACATGCTAATTCATACTAGACTCATGTTAATAACTGGCCTACATGCATATCTTTGCTTAGCAATGTCCTATTGACTTGGGGGATGGCTCATCTGACTCAGACAACCAATGAGCATCTCAATATGATAATGAAGCTCACAAGCCACGCCCCCAAATTGATTCCATAGACTTCCATTAAAATAGGCCAAGATGCATATCTTTGCATAGCAGTGTCATAGAGACATGGGGGTTGGTTCATTTGACTTAGACAGCCAACCACATTCAAGTGCACTCTGTAACCTCGCCCATAGCAACAAAACAGAGTACCCTAGCAACCATTCCTCAACAGCTATATCTCAGCATCAGAACATCGTAGAGACTTGGAGATTGGCTCGTTTGACTCATGCTAGCAAACGGAACTTCCTAAATGCTGCACATGCTAGCAGTGATTAGCTACATGCTAATATTGACTAGCCAAGTACTGTAACTTGCTAGAAATGCTTACTAAGTATAAATGTTTTATCAAGCATGTATGTGAGGCTTGCCTAGTAACCAACCAGGGTACCCTAGTAACTGCCTAGCAACCACCCAAATTACCCTAGCAACCGCCTAGCAACCACCTAGCAACGGCCTAGTAATTCCTTAGTAAGGGCCTAGCGACCACTCAGGACACCCTAGCAACCGCCTAGCAACGCCTTAGCAACCACTCAGAATACCTTAGCAACCACCTAGCAACACCTTAGCAACCACCTAGCAACCACTCAGGACACCCTAGCAACCACCTAGCAACGCCTTAGCAACCACTCAGAATACCCTAGCAACCATCTAGCAACCACTTAGGACACCTAAGCAACCACCTAGCAACCACCTAGCAACCACTCAGAACACCCTAGCAACCGCCTAGCAACACCTTAGCAACCACCCAGCAACCACTTAGGACACCCTAGCAACCGTCTAGCAACACCTTAGCAACCACCTAGTAACACCTTAGCACATGCTAATTCGTGCTAGAATCATGCTAACAACATGCTAATTCATGCTAGAATCATGCTAACAACATGCTAACTTCATGCTAGAATCATGCTAATTTATGCTAAAATCGTGCTAGTAACATGCTAATTCATGCTACAATCATGCTAGTAACATGCTAATTTATACTGGAATCATGCTAGTAACATGCTAATTCATGCTAGAATCATGGTAATAACATGCTAATTCATACTAGAATCATGCTAATGACATGCTAATTCATACTAGACTCATGCTAGTAACATGCTAATTCATATTGGAATCATGCTAGTAACATGCTAATTCATGCTAGAATCATGCTAATAACATGCTAATTCATACTGGAATCATGCTAGTAACATGCTAGTTCATCCTAGAATCATGCTAGTAACATGCTAATTTATACTAGAATCATGCTAGTAACATGCTAACTCATGCTAGAATCATGGTAATAACATGGTAACTCATACTAGAATCATGCTAATAACATGCTAATTCATACCAGAATCATGCTAATTCATACTAGAATCATGCTAGTAACATGCTAATTCATGCTAGAATCATGCTAGTAACATGCTTATTCATGCTAGAATCATGCTAATAACATGCTAATTTATACTAGAATCATGCTAGTTACATGCTAATTCATACTAGACTCATGCTAGTGACATGCTAATTCATACTAGAATCATGCTAATAACATGCTAATTCATGCTAGAATCATGCTAATAACATGCTAATTTATACTAGAATCATGCTAGTAACATGCTAATTCATACTAGACTCATGCTAGTGACATGCTAATTCATACTAGAATCATGCTAGTGACATGCTAGTTCATACTAGAATCTTGCTAATAACATGCTAATTCATGCTAGAATCATGCTAATAACATGCTAATTCATGCTAGTAACATGCTAATTTTACTACAATCATGCTAATAACACACTAATTCATGCTAGAATTATGCTAGTAACATGCTAAATCGTGCTAGAATCATGCTAATTCATGCTAATCCATGCTAGATTCGTACTAATAAGATGCTAATTCATGCTAATAACATGCTAATCTATGCTAGTATCATGCTAATAACATGCTACTTATACTTTTTCAAACTGTTTTTAAACTAAATAAACTATTACCAACAGGCTTTGTCAAGCCAGCCTCAAAGTTT